>NW_010415684.1:0-34459 GCF_000710305.1 Buceros rhinoceros silvestris
CCCCCCGTATTTTCTGACAATTTAGAAAGATAACTGGATCTTTAACCAATGCTGCTATTTTCCGGCACTTCTAAGAACTTCTTTTGCAGCTTGCTGGGAAATCCTTAATGTGGAAATTTTCAGCAGCTCTCTCAGATTTCTCCTCATGCTTTCTAGTAATCACAACTTAGCAATATTTTAGCAATATTCCTCATGCTTCCTAGGAATTCACCTTCTGCTTTCTTGCAATTCATTCACTGCTTTCTAGGAATTTCCCAACTATTTTCTATGGCTTCCCAATCTACACTCTAGAAATCCTGATGCTTTCTAGGAATTCACCTGGTGCTTTCTAGGAATGTCCTGTTTTCTAGGAATTTTTCCTACACCACCTTCGAACTTTCACAGAGTGTTCTAGCAATTTACACGCTATTTTCTGGGGATGTTCCCCGTGCTTTCTAATAATTCTCCTCTCACTTCTTATGGGTTTTTTGCAGCTTTCTAGAAATTCCCCTGTTCCTGTGTCTTTCCATCCTTTTTTACTCACCTTCAGGGAGCAGTAAGACGGACTGCTTGGTGAGGGAAGCTGTGAGCAACCACAGCATAGACAGGACTGCAACACGCGGCACCTGGTTGGGACAAGCAGAGCGTAGCTGGGACAGGGGCTGGTTCCAGCAACACCCCAGCCATCGTCAGGCAAATGCCGGGTGGCAGGTCCTGTCCAAAGTCAGTCCAGGAAATCCAAAGAAGTATTCAGGAGCAGCAGAGAACAGGGTTTGAAACAGGCACATCTGCTTGGTGTAACTCACGCAGGCACATGGCAAGGATTAAAAAAGAGTCTCATTGAGTAATTTCTACACTCACTGCTTTGTAAAATAAGCTAATTAGAATCTCCGTATTCCCTATCAGATGATGAATTGCTATAAATTTTTAACATGAGGAATTCTGAAATGTTAATTTCAGAATTTTCCATTTATAATCCATTACAGAATTTTTTTATTAATAGGATGTAGGCAAACTGTTTCTTCTCCCCTCTGGAGCTATTCCGATACAAAATTGTTGAATGGTAAACTTAATTGAAAGGTTTGGTTTCTCAGATTGTACTTTCTTCTGTTTAGTACCTTGCCTACATATCTTACTGGCCCTACAACATCTAAACTATGTACTACAACTCACATTCATCATTTCTGTTTAGTCTGTGTGTTAGAAAATAATTGTTAAAGGTTCCACTACAGGATTCTCATACTTGCTGAGGTTTACGGTTGGTTAGTACAAATATTTGGTAGGGCTTCCGTTACTACTGATGTATTATTCAGTTCCTTTCCTAATTATAGACAGCTGGTCAGCTTGCACTTTTCAAAATAATCCAAGTGTCCTTGGATTCACAGGAAGTCCAAGTTAAAGTCTAGTGTGGGAGTGAAGATTAAACTTCAAGTCCTGTCCTGACATTTTAGGTGTATCCTCATTGCATAATGAAGTATGAGACACAGGTTACATAAAAGCACATTTTCCCTTAGAGCTTCTACTACTTTAAATTTCATTATTCAGGATTTCACATTGAAAAGCTGGCGACCAGTAAGTATTTAGCACGTACATGAACAAGAGAAGCAACCCTCCTACACATCATTTGCCAGCTGCTATATAAGCTGTTAAAATACTTGCACATAAAATTTTTTTTGCTCTATGTTCAATATTAAAGGTTGGACATTCCTCAGTACAAAAGTAAGGTAGAGACATAATTCTACCGCAGAAGGTGCAATTACTCCCTGCCCCTCACTATGAAATATACTGCAATAGCTCTTGCAACTCAAGTAGTGAAGCAGAAACTGGGACTCCCTAAACTTACGGTACCCCTCAGCCAGGCTAGTTGAGTCGTGTTATGCACTAACCCCATCTTAAAAGGACGGGTTGCCAGCTTCTCTGGATCTCAGATTCTGTTAAATATCTAACCTACATCTGAGGTCCCCCAAACTGTGTTAAGATGTGAAACATAAATGTTCCAATGAAGGATTTTTTCCTAAAGTTTTGCTCTGATTGTGAAGAAACTTCAAGTTATTTCTTTCAACCTCCAACATAATATGAATTTCTGAATTAATACGAATATTAATATGAATTGGAGTTCCTTTTCAGGGTATATCATACATACAGGAACATAAAAATGAAAATGTAATACATGTAAAATACTGATACTTTAAAGATAGCTGTTCTAATAATTTAAACGCTATATGCTTGGAGATGGTTGTTCATACAGAGTACGGGAAGGTGTTTAAAACTGATTCTGTAGGTATGGCTTACGAGTCTACCGAACTGGGTATTTTTCTCTTCAGAGTGCATACTGACAAAACTTGAAGTTTCCAATGTGTACATGTGAAATAGCTGTGATACCTAATTTTTTAATCCTCTGATTTCATATTCACATGATGAATCTACATTCTCCCAACAGAATAAATGTCCTCAGACACACACGTGGGTATTTTCTGATGTCTACACAACTCAGAAAAATGAAAAGTAGACAGAGCATTTTTGGTGAATGAACGTGCTTGCCAGAATTTAGAACAAAACATTTCCTCACCAAGCTCTCCTCCTTTCCGGAGTCAAAAACAAACATCATAAAAGTCTTACATAACTGCCAACCAGATTTTCTTTTTAAATATAATTCATCCTTTGTGTTATAGCCAAAACCATTCTGTTTAACACGTATCTTCTCATCCTCTCTCCAAGTCTGATTACATAAGAAGCTCCTGATTTAAAGACTGCTGAAATCAATGGAAACATTCATATTTATTACAAATTAAATGTTTTCCATTTGAATTACAGAGACGGAGTAAGAAAATCTGGTATAGTGTGGCCTTCTGTAGATGATCAGTGCAGCCAGTGGCAGATCTGTGAGGAACTGGTGCTACTTACTTCTCCCTAAGTGACATGGAGCTGGCCGTCTCCTACTACAAACAAGTACTGCTGTATTTGAAGAGCCAAAGGTACTTTCTGTTTGCTTTCCCTGTTTGTTCTGTAATGCACACAGAGGGTGGAGGACAAAGGTGTTTCTGAAGGTATTGGGAAATAACATGAGCTACAGCAGTCTAAGAGCTGTCTCCCTGCACAGGGCTCCATTCAATTCAGTAAAACTGCACACATCTACCAGGGCACAAACTGAGCCTCCAGCTGCACCTTTCTAAATAAAACCCTTCTTCCCACACAGTATCAATCAGCTGAATGGTGATGCAAAGAATTCTCAAGGAGAGGTTAGTTTAAAGGAATGACTATATCTTCTGGCTTGTCTTCTTTTCTTTTTCAGAATTAATTATTTGAAATTCTGCCTACTGAAATGTATCCTGCTGTCCCTAAATTTTAAGACAATTGTGTAACCATTTTGCTTCAATAAATGGATTTCTTAACAGCCAGCTGGGAAATCTTACAGTCCACTATTAATTAGCAAAAAAAGTATCTTATGCAGAACCTAGATTATCTGGAGCATCAGGTACTGAATTAAAAATTAAAAACCACATAGTATTTATTTTTTTCAAATTTTGTAAGTCAGAGTTACAGCTCCAAAACTCACGGGGACACTCTTCAGAGGTAGTCTCAAAGAGACAACACTGCTCACCAGAATGGGCAATACACACCCTGTATGTCAGAGGAAGAGTGTACCATGACTGCTGAAAAAGTGAGATAAAAAAGTGTTCAAAGAGCACTTTGTGAAAAGGGGTTGAGACAAGGGCATAGCTAGCAGCGTGGCTTTAGACTGTTCCACTTTACAGAGTGCACTCTGATCTGCGCTTCACAGAACAAAAGCACGAGTGAAAATACTATCTCTCTGAAACGCACATGAGCCTCTGCGGGCTATAAAGCTCTGAAAAGTCAAACAAGATGGACTTTTTTTTATTTTAAAAAATCTAAAAATACCTTCTCCACAATAGCAATTACACCACTGTGATCAGTAATGAGGCATTTTGTGTTTGGATTTGCTTCACAGGATATATTCATCAGTTTAGAAATTCTCATTTCTTTCTCTTTTGAACAGGAAACAAGGTGGCTTTTGACACATAAAGCTGCTCCAACTCTAAGGCAAGGGAGAGAATTATGAGGCAGACATTAAATAGAAGGGACAGCACACTTTAAAATTACGGTTAATTTGATGGCCTCCTGTCCCTGTCTCCCAGCAGTTGCTAAAAGGCAGGCTGTGATGCAGCACTGGTGCTTAGGCAGGGTAGGTAAGCAGCAGCTGCTCCAGCTGGGCTCCTCCACAGGGCCAACCAGAGGTGTGAACGCAGCAGATGCAGTCCAGGTTTTCTACCAGCTGTTTCAGATAGTAATAGCAGTGGCACAGACCAGATAAGTCTTCTGGGAAGTCAAGTGACTCAAGCGGCTAAGCTGTGCAAAAGCTGCTTGATTCGCGGGTTTGCTAGACAGAAAGTCTGCGTGGGCTGCAGTCAAAGCCCCTATCTGCAATGTAACCCATCCTTTGTGCTGCACATCACCTTCATCACGGTACAGAACGAGAGGCTGGGAGGACCCCTGAGAGCTCCTAAACTGATCTCTTCCATGGGTTCAACTTCCACGTCGTGAGCTGATGCCACCAAAAACTAAAAAAACAGCTGGAATGTAAACTCAGTATCAGTTAACATACATTGAAATGTGAGTAGCTTATCTGCCTATCAGTGGACTCGTGACTAATGTGACAACCTGAATATTACACGTGGCAATTTCTGCCTGAAGAGTAAGTGCAGCTGGGCCACAACTAGAGTCCTGAACCTTTTATTAGAGACAGTTTTTCCTTCCATAAAACTCTCTAGATTAACACTTACCCGTTTGTGAAGCATGTTCTGTCATACCATTCGGCCAGTGGATGGATAAGTGTTTTGTCTTGTCTTACTCAACCTGAAGTGAAAAAACCAAACAAAATAGAAATGCATTCTTCTGGTTACAGCAACTTTCCAGCTCTTGCATTAGTTCTACAGACAGTGGAGGCTATGCTTTCTACTAATCCATAATTATTGTCACTAATTAGGATCCCACGCTTAGGGCTGCTTAGGAAACTCACCTTCACAGGAGACACCAGAAATGAACAGGCCTTTTAAAGGGTTGGATTTAGATGTTCTATGTGGCTGAAAAACTCTTCTTGCCCTACTGAATGAGATGCAATTAAAAAAAATCCAGCGGAAACCATAGAAAAGTAAACTGATAGCGAAAGAACCATCCTCTCAGGGAAAGCTTTACAAACAGAGTGGCTTCTGGAAAAGAAGGTTTGGAAGCATAAACAAGGAATGTCTGGTGTGTTGAGAGGAATGGTGCTTTGCCTATATTTTTTGGTAAATAAAAAGGATTTAACCAATTAACTATTTGGCTTCAGTGTCGGTCTGCAATGGAAACAGCTTGCAAAACCCTGAACATACGGAGAGTGCAGGCTGATGACTGCAAGTTTCATTAAAATACTCAGTACTGTTGTATCTGAGAATATTTGTCTAATGACAAATTCTGAGAGTCTCACAGTGGTGAGATCAGAATTGTCCTCCCCAAAGTCTCCCAAATGCACCACTTTTGAGAAAGAAAGACTAAATTTAAAGGTTTTAACAATGCTTGTCTTCACTTTCTTTCCCTTTAGGCTGAGCAGCAAACCAGCTTCTCCATCTCCCGTGCATGCTCAATTCAATTACTTGCCATTAGAAGTGTTCTTAAAACGCCTGACGATACCAAGCTCTTCAGCAGTGTTTTCCATCTGAAAATGGTGAACATTTTGTAAGAACTGTCCTAATAAAGTACTGCTGGGAAAGCCACACTGAAATAAACATTTTCCTTCTGCTGTCCGTAGCTTGCAGATAGATAGAAAAATTCAAGCCAAGAGGAATTAGGTTCACAGAGTTGGTCAATATTAAACATGGAATTGAACTTTAGGGTCACAAATCCCTACCCATTTCCCACGTAAATTTTAACATTTCCCAGACCGCAGCGGGACCCACTGCTCGTGTAAGAAGATGACTCTCCCCGTGTTCCAGCGATGCGCTGTTTTCAGAGAGACAAGCGCCAGCTAACAGCAGGATTTTTAAACAGCCGCGTCCCGGTATTTCCCCTTCAAAATCACAGGGTATTTGCTTTTATTGCCGCCCCAGTGTCGGAGTGAGCTCCGCAGGCTGCGTGTGCAGCCCCGCAGCTCTGCGGAGCGCGTCTCCCGGCGCTCCCGTCATGTCGCCGAGTGGCCACTAGGTGTCACCTCATTCAGGTCTTCTCCCCGGTCTGTCCGTTTCGTTAGCGCTAGCAGGTGGCTGCCGAACTTCGTTCTCAGTTTGAATCGTTCTAAATGAGGACTCGTGCTAATGCTGAATATTTTACCTAATTTAATTATCATTAAATAGTCCCTATTCCACAATCTGAGCTCTTAAAACACCGTGGCAAAGTTTTAACCACCCCCGTGATTCAGGAAGTGTAAATGTCATCTACATTTGTCTATCACATTCGTAATTTGGGATCAGAATTTTAGCTCCACAAAATCACACTTCTGCTTGTTTTAGTAATTCTACTGCAGCTTCTGGAGTTACAGAACTGGAAAACACATGGCCCTTGGGGTGCAAGGGGCAGCACAGCTGATGCGAGTGAGCGTGTGGTGACTCTGGAAGGAAAACATGAAGCCCCATTTACCAGTTCCCATTCGTCCTTTGCTCAGTTTGCACAGTAAGTTGGAAGAGAGGCTCCAGAGAATGAAAAGCAGAGAAACAAACACAATGAGAAAAAAAGCAGTGCCACTTGCAGAGCGGACAGTGTCATCCGGGCCTGCTGTAAGTAGCAGAGATGCTGTCAGGCACAGCATTTATGGTTTAAAACTCCATATGTTTTGTCTTCAGGGTGATTACTCTCAGCCGCTTGATGCTTTTTACTTCAATCTCGGACCAAAAGTTGACCCTTGCAGAGGGTGATCCAGTTTGAAAAGTGTTCTCCCCTTTAACTAGACAGAAAGATTCACACAATTTTGGTACCAAGATTAAAAAAAAAGCTGAAATCAAACTAGAAATAATCAGGAGAATTGTAAATCTGTCTTACAAGAGGAGGCTCTAACAACTTCTTTGCTTTTCCCGATAGTAAAAGAATATGCTTGTTTTATTTAAATCCTCAGGGTGAGGGGTATAAACCTGAGCAGAGAAACAGCTATTAAAAACGTCCCCAACTTAAAGTAGGGGACAGCTGGGAAATCAGAAGGTTTCTACCCAGTAAGCCAGAGAAGTTCCTCCCAGGAGACTGAAAGACGCAAGAATCTTTACTCACCAGGAAGCAGACCTTGACAGTTATACATAGGAGAGGGATAACACGACACAAGTGCCTGCAACAACCCAGGGCTGTCATTTAGTCTGTACTTCCACCTCAGGACAGCTTAGCCACCACCGTGAACTCCTTCACAGCTGGCATGGAGGTTCACTACTGAGCCCTGGGGCTGGCAGACAAAAGACAGGGAGAAATTCTAAGGGCTGTAGAATGTTCAAAAGACATGCAGAATGAAGAGCTCTTACGTGGCTTTTACAGTTTGTTCCATAACATCGCACACTTCAAAGTAATGACAATGCTAACTCTCTCAGGCTGTTAGTTCCACCACAGCAGCTGTAAACGCCTTCCTGAAGAGTTGCCTTGTCTGCCTCAGTTCAGCTGATTATTCTAGTTTCTAGTAATTAAGATTGCATTTCATGATTTTCAGCCCTATTAAATTAATGTTACAGTTTTGTATGCTACAAAAATAATACTTGTCATTGTTTTAATTAAATTATTCATAAATGGCATTCGTTCCACTTCAGATGTATGTATAATGAGAACATGGAACCATTCACGTTAGATGCAAATCTTTCTAATTTGTCTTCCTGCTTTTTAAAAAAATAGCTGCTTCTTCAAGCTGAAACAAGGAAATCATTCTTTTTTCATGTTTACCTCATTTCAGGCAATTTTTTCCAGTCCTGCCATGGTTCTGAGAGTCTCCTTGCCCAGATGCCTTGGTGTGTTGCAAGACACACTGAGAATAATGAGGAGGCTGCTCTTCCTCCAGTGCTGCCGCACGCGTGGTCAGCACTGTTGTCAGCGCTGTAGTACAAAACCAGCTTAACTCTTACACTCTATCCTGTTACAATGCTATCAAAAGCACACCCCAACATAAGTAAGTTGTATTTTTTTTATTATCCCTTGCAGACAGAAGATTGACTATTTTAATAACACAGTTGTAAAGCAAAGGGCCAGATTCATCCACCCCATTGAGACCAGTAGGGCTTATCCAATTCTCAGCGTTGTAACTGAGCCATTTCTGACTCACACCAGGGAAATCGAGCAGAATTTCACCCATAATCCAACCGGTAAAATGTTTTCGGACATTTTCTGTCCTGCAAATTCATCATCTCACTGGTGGAGAATGGATAAGTGAGATCCCATGCTTGGGTACACTGATCTTCACCCCACAACAGAGTCTGCTTTGGGGTCTGTAACAAGTCTGTAGCTGAAAGCGAGTTTGTGCCTTGGCTTCTGTTGTAGACTGGGACAGAGCATCGGAAAAGCTTCTTCCCCAGCATAGTCAGAATGTGATGCAGTGATTTAGTGTTCTTTTAAAAGTGGGGGATGGATGCCAAAGAAATTCACTGAAGTATGGTCCAAATTTAAAATAACATGGAAAACTGCATCTTCAAAGGCTGGATTTAAATTTGTCCCCTTTCCTTTCCGAGTACACACTAAAACACCTTCTGTTTTACATAAAAATAGTGATCTTTCTTTGCTCCTCTTCCTTCTCAAATTCTCCTTTCTACGCTGATCTCTGGTTTAGGTCCAAATAGTTGCAACAAAACTGCCAGGTACAACCCAAAGGAACAGTCCAACTGGAAAATGGCAATGAGTTTGCTGAGTCTTAAACAGAAATTTTCTGTGGATTTAGTCAAAAGCTTTGCTGTCAGAGTTCTTAAAGCACAGAACAGTGTCCAGGTACAATAAATACGGCCTTTAGCACAACATTAACAGGCGCAATGAGTCCATGGGAATCTAACTTGACTCAGTATATCTGAGGTGCCATCTAAAATGAATACCTGGTGGTTGAGTTCTTTCATTAGAATTGATCATTTTCATTGACGGCTTGTGGGACAGCGGAGAGGAGCGAGAAAAACAGCCATCTCTAAGGAGTAGATGTACTTACATATTTACATGCATCATCTAAGAAATTACAACATGAAGCAAAAACAATCCACAAGCATCTACAAATTCTAGGTAATGCCAAAAGGTATGGCAGCCTCTTCATCTTTCTGCCATTAGATTATTTCCACAAGTAATGGATAAAATGTACCTCCTACAATGGTAAGTTATTCATCACAGAGTTCAGCTGCAAGAATCCCATACATCTGTCCATCCTTCCTTTCACTAAGCAGGACAGTTATCCTGCTACCTACTCTCTCCATATATTTCTATGTCTAGTTAACTGTGCACCTTTGCTAATCTACTTCCATGTTTGGAAGTGGATTTCACCACTGCGATCAAGGGTGCAAGAAGCACCCGTGACAATCTGCATGGAATTTAGCATAGAAGGAGACAATAAGGAACATCTGAGACTGCCAACGGGAAAGCAGACTGGGGCCAACAGTGGGGAGCACAGGTTTGAACAGAAAATTTGCAGAAAATTAGGGAGAATGAATTTAAAAAGAGCTTAAAAACTCTGTTTTCACAGCCACGTATGTCAGATGCCTTCTTTTCTGATACAGATGGAAAGTACAGATCATTGCTATTTGCAAATCACATTCTCTCCTGGCTGGAATTCTCTTTGGAGGGAGTTGCCAAAATCCAACTTTCTTTCTCAGACCAGTTGTTATCAGATCATCTTCACATAATTATGCCTTAATTTTTATGACTGCTAAAATGTTTTCTCAGTAATTAATTAGGCCCTACATATTGATAAACAGGGTATGTTTGGAGATACTTTATTCAATAATGGGTGCACTGTTGAGAAATCATGACTCATAACTGAAAAGGAATTTTTTTCATGTTCTGATACTAATTTCTACAGCTATTTCTCTCATATATCATACCAGCACCCTTTGCCTTTTCTTAAACATGGAAATCAGAGCATGGGCTCTCAAAATCACCGTACCTTTCCGTCTCGGAATCTGTAAGAACTCTGCCTGTTAGCAGAGGCATTACCCATTTTGTTCTCAGAGTTGTTTCAGACTGTGGTTTCTCATGGAAAAGTTGCTTTTGTTCTTTCTGCTTTCTTTGTTGACTCCCTTAGACCAAAAGTACATAGCTGTTACTTGTGTTTGCCTAAACAAAAAAGTGCCTGGTCTGAAGGAAAGGGTCATTCACTTAAAAGCAGAAAAGGATTCACGGAGACAGTCAAGGTCAAGTGGCCCAACAGGCTCATGACATTCACTTTCGCAACACTTTTCTTTTATCCGTTGCTTCTCTTCACACTTTTCTTCAAATCACATAAAAATGAATGTCTATCAGTTCACCTCTCCTAGGAAGGGTTGGCGTGAAATGGTAGCTATGACCTGCTGCTGTCTAGATCTGTTCTCTCCTGTTCTGTTTTCATGGTGGGACATGAAATAACTTCTTGCAAAATGGAAGGCGTATGCAATTTGATGACACCTAAGTGCATGGAAAGGACAAAATTTGGCTCCCAACGTCTACAGTAATACCAGTTAGTTCTTACATAGCGCATTGTAGCTATACAAACACTTTACAAGGGAATTTCAGTATTACTATTTCCTCGTGACAGACAGCAAAACACAGCACGACTGTGGCTGAGCCAGCAAGAGAACCCCAAGCGCTGGCTGAGCGCCCTCTCCGTGCTGCGTTTTAGCGTTAGGTGAGGCAGCAGTTAAACATTGCCCAGCAATTCACTGCTGTAGAAATACTTACAGGCCACAACTCAGCGTAAGCCAGTGCATTGCCACTGGCTTTATTAGAGTTACATTTGCCTGTGGCACGGACGATGCGAGCCCTCAATCCCTGGAAAGCGTGATCCGTACTTCAGTGGCAGTGGGGTGCAATACAGTAAAGAGCACAAGGCAGGAAGAAAAGGTTTCTTTGAGAGTCAGACACTCCTATCTTTTTAAGAGAGGAACATAGCCTGCAACACCACACACACTCACAAGCGGTTGGCTCCAACTGGCTCTAGTCAGGTCTTGTTCAGACATTGCTGAGGGTGATGGGGAGCATAAAATCGCCCTATAGTGACTGACGGGCAATGCTACAATAGACAGTTGCCTCCTGTCATTCTCATGGAATTTTTTTTTCGCTTCTAGACAGTTCAGATCTATGAAAGGTCACAAGTGTTAGAGACCAAAACTCTTCAATAGATCAGTGAAACATTCAGCACATCCTGTAGTTAGGGGGATTTTTAACTTCATTAACTAACGACTCATATGTAGCAGTCACATTTCGGAGAAAGGGGTGCACTCCCACTACGCCCAAAGCCTTCACCTCTTGTTTCAGAGATCTCATTGTGCTGATCGTGCCATTTGCTTGAAGATACTGATATTCGTGATATAACTAGCTGTATCCTATACCGAGGACTGGAACCACCAATTCATTTCACAAAAGTCACACAACAGCAACCAGGAAAAATAAACCCAGAGGCTAAAAACAATAAGAAACTGTCATTCAGATCATAGCACGGCCTGCTCTCGGAGCACAGGAGCTGACCAGATTAAGAACCACTGTTCAGAGCAGATAACAAAGATTCTAATTGTCAGCATGAGATTTTATCCCAGAACAGTAGGCTTCTTTAACATATCCAGAATCAAAGCACCTTAATCAGATCCAAAATTTGATGTGATTGGCTTCACGCTGCTCCAAAACCGATGTCATTTTTTTGTGCTCTAGCACAGTTTTTGTGCTGGAACGAAGACAACATGAGGGCGTGGGGGGCGGGTAAAATCCAGGGATATGAATGAAACTAAAAATCTGAGTTTCCTGTCTCTTTGTGAAATCTGCAGAGGTAGAGCAGTCTCTGCTGAGTAGAGTGGCCTGCATTTATCCCACGAACTAGCAAAGAAGGTTCAGCCCCCTCTTTTTTCCTCTCTTCTCCCTCCTCACATTTTATTTATTTCTCACCTGCCGTGAATATTCTCTTCATTAGACAGTTGTGGCTCTAAAGTGCCTCAGAGATTGAGACTTCAGTCACTTCATTCTGCAAACATCCTGTGACTGGGCTCCTATCAGGTGGGAAAATGCAAGGGAATGCAAGGGATACAGAAAGTGATGTGCCAGGCCTGCAAATCTGGGAAGTGAACATTTTGTGCTGGAGCAAAGTCTCCAGAACTATGGCTGGAGCCCACAGACTCCTTCATCTAAACAAAAAGGCAAATTCCCCTGAGAAAGCAAACCAGAGCAATGCCCCTCTCTTAGCCAAGCATCATTTTCATATTATTTCCGTAGGCTAGGAAATATATTCTTCAGAAGCTCTCAGCTAAGCCCCTTTTCCCCTCAAACCCTCTGCAGTGTTCATTTTTCCAACTCACTGGGACAGCTGTCCAAGTGTTTTTTGCAAGATGAACGCAGCCAGAACTCTTCAAATCCTCTAGCTCACTTTTACTGTGAAGATACTCTTAATACATGCAGTATGTACTTACGTAAACTTGAGAGTATGAATTTGTTTGTCTGCATTGTAGTTGACTGATCATTTAGCACCACTACAATCTTAAATACATAGTCTCTTTGGACACAGTTGCACTGTTCTGCAATTTCTTTACCTTCACTTTCGGGTTTGTAAGCAATTGAGTATTTAAAAATTGATATTGCCATCCCATGTAGTTAGATGAAGTGCTACACAAAAGAGGTCTCTCTCAGATCCTTGAGGAAACGTACCATTTTCTAATAATCACAGCTCACAGGGAGAATTTTATCCATTACATGCTTTTTCTCCTGCTGTGCAATCTCACTAAAGCAGAGAATCCTCTTTTGTTTCAATATGCACTGCATTACATCCCCTGCATCATCCATGCCAGCCACAGCTGTGACACTCTATCCTTGAAGAAAGCAAGAAATTAATGAGGTGGAACCTTTCTGTCTGAAACCCGGGCTGACTGGCTTCCACAACGCCATGCCTTTCCAGGGTATTCCTTCATGAAATCGTGCCAAATGTACTTACAATATTCTCAGTCGCAACCGTTGGTGAGATAATCAGCACAATAACTGCTTCTGTGTATTATATAAACCTTTCCTTGAGCAGTGGTTTTCTACTTTTTTCTGTGTCTAATCAATTAGATCCCAGGTTAGGGCTTCATATTTATTTCTATTTCCTTCAAAATTCACGTCTTATTACATGGACCTGTTTTCCATAAGAGATTCAGCATGGAGAAGACTACTGTGCCCGTTTTTATCTGCACACCAGCTTATGCATCCTTGGTCATAACAGGAAACCTGATCTCCCTCATACACAATTCCTTATTCTTTCACTCGGCCATAAAGCCAGCTTCAGAGTAACTGTTCATTACAGGCAAAATACTGGTCTCTTTTTGGGCACCACAGATCAGCCTTTGACTTAAAAGAGGCCAGGAACTGGGCCTAAATCTTTTCTGTCTTTCTCTTCTGTCTCTGGTAGTTTGCTATAATTTGAGAGAAGCAGTTCCGAGTTTGGGTAGATAGATGTTATGGTTGTCTCAGAGAGAACAGCATTTAGCGCATAATAGAGGCTTGTTATTCTACAGTTAAAAAAAGCCAATTCTGAGATCCTGTTCTGGATGCCTAAATGCATATGTCGCTTACTTACATAGTGTATTTTGGCACAAGAATGTGGTACACACAATCTTATTTAGAAATATTTTGAACATGCCAATTTTGAAAAACCAGCCATTCAAATGTGTGACAAAGTTGCGCCTTCTGTTGAAGAGGATATAAAATAGAGAAATGTTTGCTTGTGCCATCTATCTACTGTTTCTAAGGAGGGAATCTTCATTAACGTTGTTTTCAATTTTCATTTTATAAAAGAGTTTATCTCAAACTGGAACATATCATCAAGTCAGGCGAAGTTGGGTAAGCACATGTTTTTTGTATGTAATAAGTAGTGCATTGTGGTCTGAATTCTGTTCAGACTGACACTGGTTTACTTAGCTGCCTTTTTATAGAGAGGTTAGAATGAAGGCTTAAAATAAGATCCCTTGTCGCTTATGAACGAGAATATTAGTGAAAAATCTCATTGGTTCGTATGAGAGGTTTAGGAATCTACTGTTAATGCTTAGTATCTAGAGCTGGTCCTTCAAGTCAAAAAGAATTGACTCGTCCTGGGACCCAAATATTGCAGTGTCGAGTCTCCATTACCTCCTACATCAGAATAAAAATTGCTGCCATGTAAATTTTACTAAGGTTTTAATAGGTTTTCCAAAATAATTTAACACCAGTGAACTGGACTATTATCGAAAAGAAGGAAAAGGCTGTGGATTGTTTCTGTTTGGATAAAAAAATGCTGATTTTCCAAAGTGATTTAGAGATCTATATTCTACTGAAACCCAAATGAGAATCTGAAATTGTTAATTATATACTCACTGTGTTTCCTTTTTACTAATATATTTCTGTGTTTTCTTTTAAAGTTCTGTACATGATATACAAAGTAAAAAAATCCAAAAAAGAGAGAGCTAAAGGCTGTTCAGGCACCACCACCTTAAACGTGTTTTGTAATTTTAAATATTTAACATCATCAGTGGATGGATACTTTGCAAGATTGACTAAAACAGATGTTGAAAGAGGAAAAACTAGTAACCATTTAACAGTGCAAAAAAAAAACCTGTGATATGACTGGTTATTGTTGTGTCTGCCAATTAAATAAAGCTCATCAAATTATTCATAGCAAATAAAGTCTGTTGCAAAATGAACCCATTTTACTCATAGCACACTGTTCAAAGATGCTTCAATTACTCTTAATGCCTTTTTTTTTTCGGTCTGACAGTGGTTAGGAGACCATCCACAACGGTCAGCGGTCCTTTTGGCAATGCGCACAATATGATTTCATTTGTTTTTTCCCTTGATGACAAACTTTGGTATTTTGGATACTTTCCCATTTGTAAAGAACACTGTACTATTAGTACAGTTTCATAAGAGAGAACATAAAAAAGAAAGACCAGCAATACATCCTAACAGCACTAAGAATAGATCCTAGCGATGTATAGAAGCACGATAATAATTTCAGATAACAACTAATGAACTGAACACTTCTGTATAAGTGCTTCAATGTTAGGAAACAAAAGCTGTAGGGATTTAGAGTTCTGGTACCAGTCACACAACAACTGACAGAGACTGAATAGTTATATCCAAGTTCACCAGGAACACCTGAAAGCAGCACACTGAATGCAGCTCACTGAATATAGCATCTTTACTCCAAAGCGTATAATACTTTAAAATACACAGATCTTTTTGTTGTTCTCTGCATAGTGCATTTCCCCACAGGTTTATGCTATACTTCACAAATCCACAGGCAAAAGGCTAATGCTCAAACCATTAGCTGCAGTTTGGAGATGGCAGCCTCATTCACTGAGAAAGAACAAAACAGGGGAGCGCAAACCACCACAATATTACTGCTGATAAGCATTTTCACTCAGACAGTCTCCCACTCGGGTCCTGAACAAGCGGTGCTCCTCAGCACAGACATGATACCGCCACTCACTCAGAGACGGCGGGGAGCTGCACGGAAGCCTGGACCGTCTGTGCCACTGGACTACACTCCTGAGCCAAGACCTCACCGGCTCTCTGTAGAAGGCTGTATCTTCTCGGGTTTGCTAAGCACTGATCTGACTTCTAGACACTTAAAAATATTTTTTAGTAACAGCCTTGGTGCTGGAAATAAGTTTCTGTTTTTTCTTGACTCTAAATCTTCTAACCAGTGAAAGAGAAACAAGCTGCTTACACTTGGGAGAATGGAAGCACAGCTCTGCTTTGTACTTCTTAAACTCACGTTATCTACAGAAAATTCTCCAGCCCTATAGTCTGCTTTCAGGATATATGGGAAGATCAGACAGTGCTTCTGCAATGCAGAGATAAATGTTAACGAAAGCCAAGGTCTTTGTGTTAAAATCTGTTCCTTGCTGCCACTGTAACACCCGCGGATTAGATAAGCTTTCTTGCCATGTGGGTCTCCCACAACTAGAACAGGTTCACATAATTAACTTTTTCATTTCACTGTTTGTGTTTAGATTATTCTGTTTTTTAGAAACAGCTATGCAGTTGAGCGTCTAAGCTTAAAAACACTTCAGGCAAGTAGTTCAGGTGCTATACAATGACTGGAGTACTGAAACCAAGGATGATGCTGTGGCTAAACAGCACAGCAGGAAGATAAAGCCTGTAAAAGGTACTTGCTCATATCATACACTGTTTCAGGCTTTCTCTTACCTTTCAGGCAGAGTATGGACCTTTTAAAAATAAATTATAACATAATTAGAACAAAATAAAGAACCTCAAGAAAACACGCATAGAATTTTTGGAATAGTTTATCAGACTTCTCCACAATTTTATCTCCTTTATTTCTGGAAAAAAACCCCAAAGTGCAACCTACTAGCTAGCCTCATTATACAGAAACAGGTACCCACAAAGCTCTGAGCCTCCTGTTTCTAGTAAATCTCTTTTCTCCCTTTGCTTCTGTAATTTTGCAATTCTCCTCAGTGAAAGTACATTTGCATGACAATCAGTGGCCGTCAGCTTCCCAGCTCAAGAGCATACACTCTCTGGTCCCAAATAGTCTCGCTCCATCACCCAGCTACATCACCAAATACCTACAGTTTTCCCTGTTCAGTGAACACACTTCAGCGCCTGCATGTTCTGTGATAGCATTTATTCATACAAGACCTTTTGTCCCAAAGTCTTTTGAACAAGCTAAAGATATACATGTTTTGTCCAGAGGTCATTTAATCCACCATGGAAATGCAGCCAGCCATGGTCTGAAAAGCAGCAACAGTTAGTAGTGCATAGCAATATAAGAGCATTTTAGGTCAGCAAACTATGAATGCACTGATTCCCATCGAAGCTGTTGCTGTAATTTAGGAAGGGAGTAAGCAGAATAATTATTCAGTTTGGAGTTTGGCCGGGAAATCACAATTAACAGCATTCAGACTTCAGTAAAAATGTTCAAGTGTTTAAAACAGACACAAATGATGTGGACCTACGTTGTATATTTGAAAGATGGATGAGCAGGTCATTTTGCTGCCAATGGGTCCCTAATTGGTTTGCCTCAGAGCATTTTTTGATCACTGCTTTCTACTCCTTTGTGTAACAAAGATTCTGCGTTCATCAGCTCTCAATCCTTCCACATCCAATGCCTTGCAATCCCTTAGTTATAAACCCCATGATCTAGTATGGCAAGAACGAAGAAACTGGTGTAATTATATCATAATATGTACACTGAAAAGCCTTAATTTTTTTTAAACTAGTGATTTTGTTTTACTCCCATAAGGAAAACCAAGAATTTTCCATCCAAGGGTTTTAGGGCAAATAGGGTTTCTGCTAGGAGCTGCTTTTTCTACTTCCTCACCAAAATAAAGCTCAGAAAGATAAGTGTCCTTTGCAATTTTAATTTTATGACTGACTGGGGACTTGGATGCCCTAGGATTTTCTGAGGTTGTCCCAGGTGAATAACTGTTTCTATTCCAGCCCCATGTAACACAGGCAATCTTATGGATACTCAACCCCTTCACCAGGGCATGGGGCAAGGGCTCACCTTAGCCCCGTTAGTCCATTTACTCAAAGCCAGGCTTCTATGACTATGAATCACAGCTAGTAAATACTTTTGACGTGAACATGGACAAAACACCCGCGTGACTATTTGCATAAGCAAAAGCTGTAGTGCAGAGACTGTCGTATGGACAACATCTTTGATCAGGAGAGTATCTTCCACTCACAGCAATCTGGAAAACACTGCGTCCACGTTAGTAACATGCTCTTTGCTAGGGTAGCACATCAAGATGGTTGCACCAGCAACGCTGCGTGAGTGCAGACTTAGCCAGGCCTATAATCTACTTTTGGTCTTGGCAGTAACCTCCCACTGACATAATTGATAGGTCTGTTTTTAGTCACGGAGTTTACAGAGCCTAACATTTACGCTCTGACCCATAATTATATTTAGAATACATACACACCT
This sequence comes from Buceros rhinoceros silvestris, assembly GCF_000710305.1. Lineage (NCBI taxonomy): Eukaryota > Metazoa > Chordata > Aves > Bucerotiformes > Bucerotidae > Buceros > Buceros rhinoceros. Next base: position 18,041 of record NW_010415684.1, read on the forward strand.
CTTTCTGCACAGAGAAGAAAAAGCTGCACAGTACATCTTCCAGGAAGACCATAAAGATGACACTCACCCATCCCTAAAGACTGAATTCCTTTTCAAAGCTTTCCATCATGCTGTGAAGTAATCGTTAATATGTTTCCAACCTCCTATATGATTTAGACAAAGAAGAACAGGAAAATAACTAGGATACAACTTCATTATCTAGGTAAAAAATGTCCTTCAATGCCCTTACTGAGGAAGTACTGCATGTTACAAGATACGACCAAGATATTTTTTCCATCAGACCTAATGAAGCTGGAGCAAGCAATATGAGACTTTAACATCTCTGTGACTTTCTACCTCAGGAAGAAAATATGAAGCAAAAGGCTTTTCAAGTTATTTTATGAAAAAAGTGGGCAAGTGATATGCATGTTTAAAACACGCACCAAGGGAATGAGAGGCTGCAAAATATTAAAGTAACTCTAGACCACATTAGCATAGCTTTGATCTGCAAGAGCAGTACTGCAATAACTTTAACTTTGCACTGATTTTTTTAAAGTTCACCATAGTTTCTTGTAATATCCTTTGTTATGTCGAATCTTAACTTCAAGCAGCCTGCAGATTGCCCCATGTGTTTAAGTCTGGTCCGGATTTATACAAACTCCACACTCTGTTCTTCAAAAGTTGACTGAATGAAGTCCAAGAATTGTAGTCAAAGGATGCTTTTTTGGTTTCAGGTTAGCAGCTGAAGTTAAAAGATGTGATGCTTATGATGCCTGCACTTAGAATTGTTATACCACATTAATCTAGAAAGCTCACCATAAAAATGCCCTAATACTTGTGCAATAAAAAGATTATTTGGGGGTATTTTTAGAAGTCCATCTGATTTGTCATCACCAAAGGAGGAGCAGGATCAGTATTCCTTCAGATGACCAGAGTACCTGCCCAGGGAAAAGAACATACTCACTTTTGAAATATTCCATTTTCTACAGATCCAAGTTTCTGTCACTCAAAATAGCACAACAAATCTTGGAAGAAATGGAGAAAGGAAACCTATTTCCCAGAAGGCATCATACTAACCAGTGCAGCTCATGCACTTTTAATATATTTATGGCTTATATATATTGCAGTCATTCCTCCTTTGGCAGCCCGAATTTTAAAGAAAATTTACTTACTTTCTTCTGGGACTGGAAGTTATTCTCCTCAGGAATGAGACTGTTACCAGAAAAGGATCATAATGGCATTTTGCTGTTGCTTGGAAAGGAGTTGACCAGAGCTCCACAGTCCTGACTAACTTGGAAAGTTGGGGATCAGTTGTGCTATGAGCTGTATCCCCAGGGCCTGTCCCAGGGACGCCGCCAGCCCAGCAGCAGTAAGCACCAAAGCATTGCTGCACCTGGCTGTACAGCATCCTAGCAAGTTCTCCAGCCACGTGTTGGATTCATTCCTTGACACACAAGGGCGGCTCTTCAAAAGGCAGTTTTTCAGCGGGCGACCTTCTCTGCACCCACTAGTCTCAATGCACCCAATCCGCCTGGGCAAAACCCAAAACCAATTCCCTTAACAGAAGAGCATCACTCCTATTCATAATCATCAGGGAAACTAAGCAGCCATAGAAAGAATCTAAGCACTTTCTTTCAGAAATGGTGGTATATGCGGACATTTTACACCTAAATCTTCCTTATTTGCTACATTAGGAAATTGCCAACTTTATACAATGTCAGCTATTACCACCTCGGTAGTAACTAAGCCATGTAAGTCATTACTAGTAGCTATCATTATGAAGCCAAGTGTTCACCATAAAATTCCTTACATGGTTTTGATTTAGCAAATCACATGCACTCAATGAATGAGGAAATATTGTCTAAATCCTTATTTTCAAGTTATTATCTAAGTTCTTTGTGGTCATATTCTGTTGTATTCATTTTGATAAACAATTTAACATCAGGCAATTTCTTCTTCTAAGTAATGAGATCATCTTTTCCCAAAAGCAATTCCTTTTACTTTCTTCTTTTGCTTTGTTTTTTGGTTTTGGTGGTTTTTTTTTTCCAAAAATAAATCACCATGTAATCCAGACTAATAGCTGCCCTGACAATGTCTCAGCAAAATATAGGGATAAATGTTTCAAAATGTAAGCAAATACAGGCAAAATACTGTATGTCCAAAGCTGCCTTCCTTGAGCTGTCAGAATTCCTAATGAAGACTGGCTGTATGTGACACGCTCCGTATCAGTACTAACAGCTCTATAAAGACTACAGCTGTAGTCACCTGCCAGTGATACAACCTAGGTATCCTTTGCTATGAAATATAAAACATGATACATATATCCTGTAATTCCAAGTAAGAAGTTAATTTCATTATGCATTTTGTTCTTCTCAAAGGGAACAAGTATTACAATGGATGAAACAAAGCCTCGAAAAAGGAAAAAAGCATATCAAGAATCTATAGCAAAATCAAAAAGAATCTGGAAACTACACCAGTTCTTTGAGTTAGACCAACTCTGCTTAAGTCTAAATGGAGAATAAAACTGGAGGGAAGGGATGCCATCCAGAGTGACCTTGACAGGCTGAGAAGCGGGCCCGTGCAAACCTCATGAAGTTCAACAAGGTCAAGTGCAAGGTTCTGCACATGGGCCAGGGCACTCCCAAGCACAGATACAGGCTGGGTGGAGAATGGATTGAGAGCAGCCCTGAGGAGAAGGACTTGAGGGTGTCGGTTGATGAGAAGTTCAACACGACCTAGCAATGTGCCAACCATATCCTGGGCTGCATCAAAAGCAGTGTGACCAGCAGGTCAGGGGAAGTGATTCTCCCCCTGTACTCCACTCTCTTAAGACCCCACCTGAAGTACTGCTTCCAGCTCTGGGGCCCACAATGTGAGAAAGAGATGGACCTGTTGGAGCAAGCCCAGAGGAGGGCCATGAAGATGACCAGAGGGCCAAAGCACCTCTCTTATAAAGACAGGCTAAAAGAGGTGGGGTTGTTCAGCCTGGAGAAGCAGCCTTCCAGTACCTAAAGGGGCCTAACAGGAAAGATGGGGAGGGACTTTTCACAAGAGTGTGTAGTGACAGGACAAGGGGTAATGGTTTTAAACTGAAAGAGTTTAGAATTTTAAGAGTTTAGAGTTTTAAATTGAAAGATTTAGATTAGATGTAAGGATGAAATTCTTCACTATGAGGGTGGTGACACACTGGAACAGGTTGCCCAGAGAAGTTGTAGATGCCCCATCCCTGAAGTGCTCAAGGCCAGGTTGGATGGGCCTTCGAGCAACCTGGTCTAGTGGAAGGTGTCCCTGCCTGTGACAGGGGGGTGGAGCTAGATGATCTTTAAGGTCCCTTCCAACCCAAACCCATTCTATTCTACGATAAATGTTTAAACATGAGCTTAAATCCTCTCTTTTAGAGTGATTCTTCTGGAAATTACGCTACTGCCAAAACGCCACTTATTTTGAAATTTATTATTTTTGGAGAAAATTAATTGGAAGTAAATTAAAATCAGGAATATTCAGCTCCTTTGAAAGTGAGACCTGGGATTACACTATTCCAAATATTTAAGGACTGTTCCTAAATTGCAATATTTCTTTAAATGTTCAACATTTTTTTTACTGTGACATTTTCTAAGATTAATTCATTACAAAAATTATCATGGGATCCCTAGGGACACTTCCTCAGCTTTTATGCAGACTTTTCTTTTTTCCAATAAAAAGAATTATGGAAAAAATCTGCACTCATCTCAAAATCTACATTGATATATGATCTATAAAAACATAATGGCATCCTGATTTCTTGATTTGAATTTATTTTTGCAGCAAAAATGAGTGGGAAAATGTGTCATTAAATGTTCTGCTCAATACTCAGCCTTAAAGTTCGAGTAAATGACTCATTTGAATTTTCACGTTAACTCGCTCTTGACAAATACCATACGGAATGGACAGGCAAAAATAGGGGTAGCATTCTGAGGAATTTGCTGCCATTTGGAGACTATCATTTCAGAGCAAATGGAATTCAGTTTTATCTCTTTTGCAATAAAAAAATCTGATGTATTTAAAGTGTAATAACTGTTGTAGAATTTCACACGGTAATTTCACTAATCTGGAATAAACAGACTGGAAGACAAAAAAAAAAAAAGATTAAAACGGCCCTGTAGTTCTGTAAAGAAAAAAATCCAAATGTTTAGTTAAAATAAATTGGGAATAAACAGACGGAAAAAAAAAAAAAAAAAAGATTAAAACGGTCCTGTAGTTCTGTAAAGAAAAGAATCCAAATGTCTAGTTACAAATTGTGTTTCAAATATGTTTCAGACATAAGATTCATGGTACTGAGTAAAGAAGCATTGTTACCAGACCTTCTGTATCAACGAGCACCTACTGTATTCCAGTGTGCTGGATCCCAACCGATGTGGGTCGGTGAGGGATGGAAGCAGCGGCCGGTGCAAAGGAGCAACATTGAGCTGCAGCCAAACAGCACACAGAAGGCTGTTCGCCTCCCCTTATTTACAGTTTGCCCCGGTGAGCTGTGTGGTCTCAAACCAATAAATTTAAAGTTAAACCTTCTGAAGTGAGAACATGTAACTGTGGGGGAAACTGTATTCTGTTAACATTTCTGTTCGTTTACCAGGCATTCATTTCAAAGTGAGTTCTGAGATATAAAAATAACAGAAATATGCAAGGGAAAAAATGTTCAGCATTTTTCCTCAGCTTTGCTCCCATCTGTAAGATTTAAGTATTCAATTAGATACAAAACTATTATTTTGACTTATATAGCACCTTTCCTCCTGAAAATACAACGTCCCTTACAGAGGATTCACCCAGTCTCAGCACACTACGGAAAACTAAGTACAGTTAAACGCCCTTTAGCAAAGGGGACATTTGAGCCAGCAGAAAGTGGAGTGAATTTCCAGCAAGCTAACACGATATTAGGGGCACAGAAAGAAACGTGAGCCAAACGTCTGGTTCCTAATACCATATTTTAAACCCTGGAAGCAATGTTACAGCTTATGGTTTTAAACTGAATCTTGTGGAAGTGTTTAAAGATGTTTCTTAACAGACAACAAAACTCGTCAGAAAAAAATGCTCAAGAAAGCAAAAGGTTACTTTTCCTTGCTTTTTTGCTTTCCAATCTGTAAATAATATCAATGGTGGCATTAAATGCACCTGCTTTAGGGGCATTTTTTTACCAGTTTTGTGTGATGCTGCAGAGGAAATGGTACGTTATTTTTCTAAGTGAACTCCTTTAACGGTAAACAACACTACAGTCAGTGGAACACATATATAGGTCGCTTGAAAACCTCATAGTCAGGGGAGTTTGAACAACAGATAAAGATGCAGAAAGAAAGAGAGAATTCATCCTCAGCAGTATGGATTATTTGAGATAGATAGAACAAAAGCAAAGACAAAACAGCTGGAGCCTACAATACTTACTGTCGTGATATTAGATTTGGTCAGTAATAATTTTTTTTCTTAAAAATGCATAGCAACTGTCCCTGATGTTCTGCTGTAGCTGGGCTGAATCTTTAAACCATGTTTCCAGAGAACAGGTCAGATTCTTCTCTCCCTTTGCTGTTTACGAGAAAGGTGATGACAGCAGAGACTCACTGCACCTTGCACCAATGGCTTTGCACCAGTGCAGAACCATCAGGAAAGTGTGTCCATTGCTAGGCACAACAGCTTTACATCAACACTGTGCAAAGTGACTAGGGGGAGAGGAAGGGAATCCTCTCAGAACTAGATCAAAATCTGGGACAACCTCTGCTGCCAGCATTGTGAATACAAATCCATCTGACATGGTGAAACAGCTCTGAACTACACTAGTGTGCCTGGCAGGAGAATCTAGATCTCAAAAACGGTCCTGTACTTGGAAATCCCAAACCAGCAGTTTTTAAGAATTAATCTACTCTTAAGGAAGAAATTTACTTGAACCTTTTAGAAATCACTCTATAACTAAAGTACTTGGATGAATCAAATCCCTGAAGACCAAAAAAGGACTGAAAACTAACTGTCTTTAACCTTATCTTTTTTTCCAGTGTCAGCCACAGTGATATGGCCATCATCTTACAAAAAGAAACATCTAAGTGACAGTCCAGTTGAAAAACAAAAACTCCAAAATCAAAATGAAATTGTAATTTTCCAATTAAATCATGTTCCAGAGTTTTTAAGTAACTCTCACCCACCATGAATAGAAAATAAATTATATTTATGCACTTTAACACTTGGAAGAGTGGGAGGATCAATGAACTGCAGCTTAGAGACACATTTTGTGGCTCCCTCCTGGTCTGTCTCTGAGAGATGGCTGAACTGCTCAGGATTAGAGGAACCATTACGACAGCCTAGCCTGAGTCCTTAGCACCTAAGCCAAAGCGGGAGTTGCAGGGGGGAGTCTGGGGGTGCGGTGCTCGGGGGTAGCGAGGTTGTTCCTCCAGTGGAACAACAGAATCCTGGTATTCTCCTCAACGTATAAATGTGAAATTGCAGCATCAAAAATCTGCTTACCTTGGTACTTGTAATTCTTGATTTGGGCTTTAAAATTCTTTGCAATAACTATGTAGGCCAAACTTTTGAACTATCCCTCCTGCTTTAAAGCTCTCAAGTAACTTTTACAGGATATCATACCCTGTCTTTTACTATTGTACTGGCTATCATTATTCTGTCTCAGCAGGCAGTATGGACTCCTGCAGACAGAATTTCCTTTTCTGGTGCAAACTCACACTGAAGTACAGAAGAGAACAACAACAAAAAAAAATTAAGTCATTCCCAAATCCCAGGTTTTGAACGTCATATATCCTACACCCGTATGTATGTCCGTGAGAAACAAAGGCTGACATTCTGCCCTGACTAAACACGCATGAAAGAAACTTGAGAAATTGGTTTACGCAGTAAATTGTGTTTGTGTTTGCAATGCATGTTATGGGCAGATCTTCTGTTATGCTTGCTTCATTCTCCTCTTTCATCTTCAGGAACCAAGTTAATGAAAGATGAGCTTTACCACCATTTTATTTGAGCGGCTCTCTTGGTTCTTGACCTTGTTACTCCCACAGCGCTCATCCAAGTCACTCAGCACAGCTTGCCTTCAGCTCTTTGCTTATCTTCCTCTTCAAAGCAAAGGCACTTCTCAAGCACTTCGCTGAACCAAAGCTACTTAAAAGCCACAAGCACAAACTGGTCATTTGGCAAAGAATATTATTGTTACGCAACTGACATCGTCAGACATTCTCAGTTAGCACTTATATATGTGGCATATGCTCAAGGGCTTGTTTACAGTGCACTTGACTGCAGGAAGTGTGACTCCCAGATGGAGAACCACCTTATCCTTGTTGCCCCCCAAAAATGTTTCCACATACAAATGAAGGAACACATGAAAAAAGAAAGTGGAGCTAGAGAAAGCACCCTGGTGTGGTTTCTTTTTAATTATACACCTACTCTTTTGGCCTATTCCACAATGCTAAAAATGAATACCCAGATGTAGGGCGGGTGCTGAACACCCATGGAATACTGAAAGTTTACTAACCTGTTATAACAGGAAACATCTGTGCTAGATTCAGTGTTTAATAGCTCTTCCCATTTCTCATTTCGGTTGTGGAATATCAGTATTTGCAGGACACTACCAAGAAATTGTTTGAATTCATGGTCACAGTCACTTAAAGTCTAATATTGATTTGTTCCTGCGAAGCATTTCAACAACTACGGACTTTGAAATTCCAATGTACTTAATCGATTATCCTATGGGTAATCCAGACATCAAAGATTTGCCATTCCAGAACTAACAGAGAAATAAGCATTTCAATTCTTTCTAGCAGGCTGCATTAATAGCTACTTATGTGAACAAAGTCAATGATTCTTTCACCATTCTGTAGCACCACAGCTGAACTTCCCTGTTGCTTGGATTATCTCCTAAGCAAGCTAATTTCCAACATACAATTGTCACTGAAATAAACAATGGATCATTTGGCACTGCACTTTATATAGTACAACATACAAGGGGAAATCTTCAAAGAGGAATAGCTCTCTCTAGGAAAGTAGTTTCTCAAAAGAACTCTGTAAAATATCTACCATACTTCTCCAAATAACTGCTTTCTACCTTTTTCTGTCCTGCTAAGCAAAAGAATGAGGCACACATTTTCTGCACACAGTCCTTTCTTTTGTTAGATGAAATCTAACAATAAAGAAAACTGTTGTGGGACTGACGGGAACAGCAGCATCCCCCCACCCAGCAGCCAGGAGGAAGGGAATGGGAATGCAGAAGGCAACCTGACTGACCGCACAGACTAGCTAGAAGCATACTCCATTGTCTGAAGGATTCTGCCGAAGTCTTTGTCTAAGGATCTCCCTGCCCTTTTAGCTGCTTGCTTGTGATTTAAACCGGGATTATACCGACAGGGCAGATGTGGTGAGATCCTGCCGCGCCACCTTCCTCCAGCTTCATTTGTGATGTTTTACTCACTAATGTATATTGAGCATAGGTATTACTCAGCCAGCCAGGCAAAAATGTAGTTAACCATTCCTACCCAGAGGCACATTTCGTCTTCCCATTTTAAGATATCAGCTTGTATTTTAAGCGGCTGGGCGGTATATAGTTTTCAATCAAGTAAGTTTAATGCTCATGCAAAAGTCTGAGATTCTTCAGTGTCAAAGAATGACAAATGATCCATAGTTTACACCTGGCAAAAGCTCTTCCTATACATTCCCTCAGGGGCCTAAAACATAATCTGCAGATAATAACACTGCTTATTACAAGCTACAATCTGACGGTCATGTTCTTTAATGGTGTTGATTTGCAGAACGTTTCTGGTCACTTGGGATAAAAAGTAATTCTATGCTAGTCTTATAGCCCTACCTTTAGAAATAAACCAGAAAATCCTAGACAAGTTCGCCCTAGCACAGGAAATAGGCATAAACTTGTGCGTTTTCTAGAAAAGCTTGCAACCAGCTTCAGTCCCTAGGATCACAGCTCCCATCGCTGCAGCTGTAAGCAGACTGAGAAGCCACACTGAACTTCCAAATGCCCGTGTTACACCTGCAGAACTGCCAGGGACTAAGAGCAGGCAGCTGATTACAAAATCTGTTGATGTAAATCCCATTATCTGTCCCAAATCAATTCAGATTGGTCCAACTGATTCTACTCTACATGCCGAACAGAACATGAGCCAAAGTTGAAATGTTAAGGCTCAATAAGGTTAAATACTTCCAACATTGTTTTACTGCTCCTTTCTTCTGCCTAGCTCCAGGCATCTTTGGAAGGCAAAGCTCCTGAAAATACTTTCGGGCAGTTTTTCAGACCGGGTTTTCAGAAAGTTTGGAGATTTAAAAGGTATGTTTATCCTAACTGACGCTCAAAGTATTTAAGGCTTCTTCATCCCTCACGTAAGCCAGTTTTCTATCCTATAATCTTTTCTAACCTTGCAGAAAAGTTCTGCTAAGACGAGCAAGAGCTGTTTCAGGCCCTGGAAAAAAAAACATAACATTTGGGGTCAATAATTAACCACCTCAAACAGTCTGCTGCCCCCACTACACTTCCCCATCCTCACATTCCTTACAGTCAGTGATAAAGAACACAATACTGCAATTCAGAAAGCCAAAACGTGCTAGCTCCTGAGTCAGAGCAAGGAGACACTAGGGTGAGGGGAGGTGAGAAAGGAACAAAGGACATTACAAGGAAAGTTCCTCCCTCACCCTATCCTTCTTTCTTTTTTCTTTTTAACCTAGACCTTCAGTATTGCCCCTGAAAGTGCATCCTGGCTCTGGTGGCCAGAACCACTTGTTTCAGACACAGGTGTTGAAAAGAAGAATGCAGAAGAAATGATTACCTGGAAATATTTTTCAGTACTGATCAGTCTGGACATGCAGTGAAGACTTATCTATTCAGACAACAGGTTTGTTTGTCAAAGAAATTTTTGTTTCATTGGTCAGACCTATTTGTTTCTCTCTGTATATTTTAAACCTATTCTTCTTTCAGCTTTCTTGTTTCTTCTTCCCTTTTCATAAAGACTCGGTTTCAGTGACAGCAGCTCCATAGAGACCCAGGTTTTGCTCTTGCGAGCAGGTTAACTCCTCAGAGTCACCATCAATCAGCACATGAGTGTTTAATGTCTTTCAAGCTCCTTTACTTTGGCATGGTTCTCTGCCTTTCGTTTAAAGTTCTTTCAAGTGTATCCTTTTCGAACACGTTGCCTACAAAAAGTCCTAGTTGTCTTGATGTTGCTGTCTTCTTTATTCATAAGAACCATCAATCAAATTCTGAAACAAGTCTTTCCATTTGTTGTTAAAGAGTTTCCCTCCCAAGTACAGTAGCTAAAAAGGGAAGGGAGAGAGCATTACGGGTTTTACCATGTATTCATCTCTTTCAGATGTGCTTCTGTTTGATGTGAGGGAGGTGAACAAGCAAGGCAGCTTCAAAAGGCGTTGCATTTGTGTTGTTTTTGTTTAAAACCATAAAGCTCAATCCTCAAGGAAAGGAAGAAAAAAAAGAAAAAAAAAAAGAAAAAAAGGAGGTTGGGTTGGGCCTCAGTCTTCCATTGAGGTTTGTTGCCCATGTTTAGCTTCTTACACAGCACAATGAAGGGAAATATTCTCAGCAGGCATGCAGGGATTTCCAAAAGCATGTCTATTCTTTACAGAATTGGCACGGCAATGCTGATCTATGGGAAATTTCCCACATGTTACAGATCATAGCTCTATGAAAATTCTGCTTTAATGATCATTAATTCAATGCAAAATTGTACAGGTCATACAATCATCCCTGAAACAGAGAGCTGACAACAGTGAAAATCCAAAATAAGACCAAATACAGGTGGAAAAAAGTCTGCAGCTGTACTACCCTTTCCAGTAGCATACGACCACGCAAACAGAAATTTAGCTCAGTCTGCTGAAGGATGGAACTAACTGCAAAAGAAAGTCTGGGAGTAGGCCAGGAGTAATATGCAAGCACACAGTACTCTACACACAGTGCAAGAGCACGGGCAGTCCAGATTTACTGGCATGTGTTCTCCCCTTTTATTTGCTTTATATAATCTATGCTTTTCTGGTTTGTTAAGATCTCAGAGATATTCCCCAAGTGAACACCGTGTACCCATGAGGAAGACAGACAGACACATAAGCCAAGAAAGAGCGTTCTTCTAAGGCAACTAAACAAGGAATGCATTGTTACAGAAAGCACTAGGCTAACATTGAAGGAGACAAGCTATAAAATGCCTTTTTGTTTGTTTGTTTGTTTTGTAACTTGGAAGTAGGAGCAGAGGACCCACTTCCTGTACAATTATATTTATGCTTGGCCATTGTATTTGGTTTCTCTCCTATGTTTACAGCTTCTTATAATAAAAACTATTTAGTGGAATGTATTTTAAAAACTATTAGAAGGCACACAGATACAGAATGCTTACTTGCAAGAAAACTTAAAATTGCAAGAATGCAGCTCCTCATCCCAGCTGTGTATCCAAGGAGAGTCAGACAATATTCTGAGGGATGAGTCCGGGAAGAAGACTACCTTGTCAGGGGCTACAGAGTATGAACTGTATCTTGCAGAAAATACCCATATTTCACAAGACTATGTTTATGCCAATTAGCGTTTTTCTTTCATATCAGAAAACAAAGTTTGCTGATCAATTATTTGGTTGTGAATGTAATACTGAAATCTGATAGCTCAACAGCTGTTCCTGTAAAGGAAGCTTCAGACTCACGTGCAACTGCTGTATGTTAGACATAGGCCATGAATCCACACACAAAATTCCATCTATAAAATGTCTCTTCAGTGTTATTTGATAGGAAAAAATCCTAGGAAAGATGAAAACTGCAGAATAAATTCTGGATGAAAAAACTGCATCAAAAATTCAGCTACATAAAAAATTTCTTGCTCTATAGCCTCAGATGTATTAACATAAACATCACATGAATCTTTTTTCAGCTGCCAGTGGGTAATTATAGGAACACAGGGTGGATCCTCAGCTGGTGAAAATCATTATAGCTGCACAGAAGCCAGTTTATGTCAGCTGAAGTTCTGGCCCATAAAATCTCTTCTAAACCTGAAAGAACATCCTGTACTACAGTGTTATTGGTCTTTAAGTGATTGAAAACCATACTGATGAACAGTGTGGTCTCAGGAAAAAGACAAGACTGTATGCTTGACAAATTTCTGCTCTCTGCTCCTTTATTAAGCTGGATTAGAGTGATATATTAAAGCAAAAGCTTGCATGGTGCAATGCACCATTAGTCACATGCAGCTTCTCAATAGTGAAACCATCCATTTTATTATGGACGTGAATATGTGCAAGAGGTCTAACTATAACTGCAACATTAGCCAGGAGCAGATGGGGATTCTGATTAAGAGTATACCTCCCGGGTGCATGGTGTGCAAGCAGCATCTCTAGCCGAAAAAAGAAGGTTATAAAGCCCTCTTACAGTATATGCAAACTAGATATAAACACAGCAACTTAAGCTAGAAATTTGGTTTTGGACACTGTGTTTACAAAAACGTTCTATTTCATGTAAAGTAGGCAAAGCACTAGCCTCCATGCCATACAAAATATGTGTTCTCTCTGTTTCACAGAAGAGCAGATTGGGTTATCTGTTTTTAGATTCAGTATTACAAAGAAATCCAGATCCCTACAGTAGGTACGAGTGATTTCAATGAGGAAAATGAAGTAATGTGCAAAGGCTGAGTTGCAGAAAAGAGAGATTGTATCTACTCACTTGGTAGAAAAATACTTTAAAAAAAATATAGTTATGTCATTAAATTTTATGGTTAACATCTTTAAATCTTAAACCTAAGGACTTCATTTCAGACATTTTTTTTAAGAATCAAGATTTTTGCAAATCCCACGTGCCTTACCCAGTGCACGAGTAGCAAACATACCCAATTCTAAAGAATAAACCTTCCACTCACTCTTGAAGATCACATCAGGACACAGTGTAGATTACACGTTCCAGGTATCATTTGCCTACATCAACACCCCGGTTTTATTTAGAGTCACTGAGATTTCTGTTCCCTGATTTTCTAGTACCTGTGTTGTATTCTGCTGTTGGACGCTTAGTCATTGCCAGCGGTACACGACTGTAGCAGAGCTCAGCAGTCTTACAGTTCGTGTTAGCCTGGCAGACCAGCAGACAACTATTAGTGTTTCAGAAGTATCCAGTTTCATTCAGACAGCATTCTCTATGATTGACCAGTGGACTAATGTGAAGACCCAAAGCATCCTCTTTTTTCCAGAGGATTGTCTTTTTTTTTTCTGCAAAGGTTTTCACACAGAATAACGCAGCTCCCACTCACTGCACTTCATACAGACTCACATGAGGCTGAAAAAAAGCCATTTCAGTATGTGATGCAACATGCAGAAAGTAACTTCGCGTGGCTCTTGCACAGTCCCTTCTAACAAATACCTGTCTCCATTCCTTCTATTCTCGTAATGTACCAAAGACTTGTTATATTTTTTACAAGGAATTAATTCCTAAATCAATTTAGGCTATATATTAATAGAGTATTATATATGCTATACAAATATAACAATTAACCAAGCTGAGAGAAAGCAGCTCAAGCAAAGGAAGTGAATTCACAAAGTGACCAGATGAACATGTTGAAGATGGCAAAGGTTATGTTTTCAATGCTTGGATTCACAAGGAAATTATTTATCAGGAGTCTTCTACCTTTAACATTCATTACATTGCAGGAGAGACATTTTCTTCTTTATGAGTAGATAATAAAAGTAATTGGAATTACTTGTATATAACAAATGGAGAAGAGACCTAGGTGGAAAAAAAAAATCCACACTGCAAAAACGCATTATGTGACAATGCTATAAAGGCCACTGGGAGCAGCTCCTTCCTCCCGAACACAATCGCATCTGCTCTCTATGGACTAATGTGCCATAGCATGCGATTTTTCGCTACATAAACTCATCTTCAGAACACACACTGTGGAATCGCTCAAATGTGTACATTCCTACAACACTGCTTAGCTCTCTCACTATTACTGCTGATATTCTGTCAACACTGAAAACACAAATTAATACTAGCAAGAACTGATGCAGGATTGCCAAACGAAGTCATGCAGACAGCAGGGAAGAAGGCAGGTTCCTCCTCCTTTTGCAACTCCTTCTTTTCCCAGTTTTCCTCTCAACACTTTAAGCAATCCTTCATAAAACACTCATAATGCCATTCTGACTTCCTACGTATGTTCTCTAGTGAGAAATAAATCCAAAGACCGATCCCTATAGTCTTCCTTTCCAAGCAATCTCCTCACAAAGATCAAACAGCCTGTTCTGTACCTGACAGATCTACCATCCTTTCCCAGAACAACTCCTCTCTGCAGGAAATAGAGCTTATAATCTTTCTATCCTCAATGTTCTCTACCGTCTTGATTACTGTGGCTAGTATCATGATTCAGCCTGTCAGTCATTTCTGTGATGTGTATTTCATCTTCAGCTTACATTTTTCTAAGTTCAGTGCAAGGCTGTGCTAAATCACACCTGTAATATCCACTAATGTTAACTTTGCTAAAATACAGCATCTCCTGTCCACCATGACAGCCCAAGTTCTGCTCCAAATTCTATCTCCTGTCCCAACCACTTCAAATTCTTTTCTTGCTCACATCCATTGAAAATACTGCTGTGAAGAGGATTTATCAGTTATTGTGATCATATCACCTTGGTTTCTGTATTCCCTCTTTATTAGTATAATTTCACACACACAGATGAACTGATCAATCAGTCTTGACAACTCTTGAGATGTCGTGGGCCAAGATAACTGCCCATTCTGTGACTGGTATGACCTTAGAGATTGCTTGTAGAGTTTTCTAGCTGTCTCACGTATCTTAGACTCGAAGCTCTTTAGAGTGAGCAAGGAAAGGAAGTGATCTGTATTTTTCTCCTTTATTCAGCACCACGGGCCACTCTCCATGAAGAATGCATTAAACATGATGGCAGAGTTTCCCTGATGAGAATGCTTTTTTGGTAGTCTGACATACCCATTCTGCTATGGAGTATGGGTTCTGTAAAGCTTACTGTGCTTTAAAAGAGAGAAATTCTTACGTTTTGGATACTTTAAAATAGTTCTTACTTACAAGAACAATAGAACAATGAACAATTCCTCTGACTGGGATGGTACAGCTGTAATTTCACACATTCTGTATTTAGGATTTATAACAGGCTTCATAAAATAACCTGAAGGTCACTGAACACTCGAAATAGACTTTCTCCTTCAGTTGTTTATCTGACACGGATAGTTCTAGAATTCTTAAAATATCATTTCTTTTTGCTATTACTAACAGCAAAACCTTAACAAACTAAGTTTAGCAAAGAATTTACACTATCACCCCCCTGTTGAGTGCAAGGGCTTCTTAATCGTTCAGAACCTGGGAGAAAGTTTACTGTGCCAGACACCTATTTCTGAGGAAAATCCTGCAATGCTCTTGAAGCATATACCTGAGGCACAATTTGGCTAATTACATACCAGCTCAGGTATGCAGGTAGCAGTGGAAGTTGGCAACATTAACCCACACAGGCTTGCAATCCACTGATTACAGAATCACACAATCACTTTGGTTGGAAGAGATCTTTATGATCAACACCAACTGTTAACTCAGGATCCTCAAAATGGATTAGTAGAAATGCAAGTGGAAACGCTAAGGGCTGTGCTGCCATGGCTACATCATAACTGGCACTTAGTTGCTTTAAAACGAGCTAGAGTATGTCTCAAGAACACTGACTGAGGTGGGAAAACGATGATGCTCCAGACCGATGCTAAGGCGGCCCAGAGGACAGCATTTCGTCCTGCTCACATGTGAGATCCCACTTGGCAGTAACACTTGCTGCCTACCCAGAAGATTCTATCCTAGTGGTTTTTGCCCTGCCACACTTTGCAGTATGCGCCTGTCCATTGTGGCATTTACACACACTGCTGTAATTAAGATTCTGGTTTGTTTTCCAATACAAAACATGCCATATTAGCAGTAACTTTTTCTCTGAAATGTCTCCTTCACCTTCTTTATGATTGTTTTACTGTAAGTGGTGAGATGTGGTTAATTATGCTTCACTAGTAAATTTCTGATATGACAAAAATTGTTCATGTAATTTGAAAGGCAACATTTTACGATTATCCAATCTGGTAGCCTATTTTATCAGTGAAATAAGAGAATAATTTATTACATAGAGGATTTTGAGGTTTTCCTTACTGGGATTTGTCTATGTTAATGAAATATTTAGATTAACCTTCAGCTTTTACGGTTATTTCGCAATGTGTTTAGACTGAGTTGTTGACCAACGAAATTTGAGCTGGCTACCCATGGCTTTTAACAGTATTTCAGGGAACGAACACCGCCAAACCCCCTGTGTTCAGAGCCGAGCACTGTTGAGCAAGGTAGGAGGATCCAGTTTCAAATTATTTTTGCCACAGGTGGCATAAAATAAAAAAAGAGAAGAGGTTGGAAACAGGCAGATTCCATTTTCACTTCCATAAAAGGAAAGA
>NW_010415684.1:34567-44790 GCF_000710305.1 Buceros rhinoceros silvestris
GGAGCAGTGGGCAGGAGAATTCAAGGTTAATGATTAATGGGCCAAGAATCCCTTGCAAAGCATTGATAATTCTCTCCATTTCCCATCTCTTGGCAGAATTTAGCAGTGCATTCCCCAACTCTCATTCAAAGAAAGAAGCAATGAAAACTTCGCAACTTCTTTCATTTTTGTTGCTTTCCTGTATCATCACCCCAGCAAATACATATGGAGGAAAGAAAAAAGGTAATATTCTATCAAACATAAATAATGATCACGAACTTTAAAAAAAATGTTTATACTGTAAAGATTAAGTAGTATTGACTGTTCGGTCATCAACATAGTGATTGGTGCTTGGGATTTTTACGAGTGTTAAGTTCCCTTAAAACATGGCATGTATAACTGTTTGCGTTTATTGGAAAATGTACTTGTTTGCTATTAAAACAAACATTTCTCAGTGGAAATTTATACATTCTGAGACTATAGACTTGAGGGAATCTGACCTTAAACAAAACTTCTGGTGAAGCTAATTTAAAAATGTATTAGTTTGAAAATATAAACTGAACAAGTATAATCTTCTTGGCCAGAAGCATTCTATAAAATAGACTCTGTTTCCTAATATAAACAAAAATTTCTAGCTTTCATTTTCTGAGTTATGCAATGTAGGCTGCCTTTCTCCTCAAGTGTGATTAATATCTTTGAGTGAAATATACAGCTAGCTGTGGTATGTTTTATAGAGAAGTACTGTGAGGATCTTTACCATTTACATGTTTGTACAACGATTTTCTCTGCATTTCTGACACGGCACATTGTGTCGGAATCTGTATGACTGTTGAGGATGACAGTGCATCACACAACCGCATTTCTTAGAAGACTGACAGAGACAATTCCATGCTTGCCTTCGTTATTGAGCTATACAAGGCAAGCATTAGTTTTCCTGACCTAACCGCATTTCTAATACTCTTAAGTTTGGAGGGGGTGAACATAGCTTTCTGCTTATCTGGAAACAAACAAGGTATGCATGTACACAGAAGAATGGCCCCTTTCGGTAGCTGTGTTTTGCATTCATGCTAGTTTGTATTAACAGTTCTAGACACTATTTGCTATTATATGTAATAGGCATAGTAATTTCAATCTACAGGAGGCAGGACCACCTTTCTTTGACTCTGCACATTAAAATTCCTCTCGGGTTTCATTTTGAACAATACAAAATCCTTGAATTAAAACACAGTAAGAACTGTAAGTTTCAATTACTGCATAGTTGGCCTAGCTTAGCGTGCAGCAAGACCTGCACATCCGTAACTTTGCTGAACTTAGCAAGGTATTTAGAAACCTTGGTCAAATTCTGCATTTCTGAGAGAACCCAAAATCAGAGTGTTATCCTTAGTCTGAGGATTCTTCCATCATAATTTCCCAGATCTATTCAAACGCCACTGTGTGCTTAGATACAAATGCAAGGCAGAGAGAGGAGGTCACTCGCCCCTATTCTTCTAAGGACACAGGTCTTGCCTTATGCCAGCTCACATTCTGCTACCTCCACTGTCTGTGGCACCATTTACAGCAAGGTCAGCCACTTCACTCTCTCCACCCCGCTTCCCGCTCATGACCCAGTACTCCTACGTCAATGGACCTCACTTGTTTACTCTTTGTTTCTGCAGCTTAAAACCTTGCTTGTGGGCCACAAAAGACAGGCCCCACGTCATATTAGTACTAGCAGATACGCCTAGTTCACAGTATGTTGAAGCAAGAGACCGACTTAAGAAGCAGAGCAGGTACATTTAAAAAATGCAAAGAAAAAAAAAAACTACTGTGTTTTCTTCCAGAGGCTATCCACAGCCTAATTAGACCTGCCACAGAGAGCAGTTACAAGGTTAAAAGCCCTGATACTCCATTATGTTATCCTCATCACCTGTCAGTTTGAAATCGGTGCCACTCTAATTCCAACCATCAATTTACATTAATGTACATTTCTGCACCTTTCACTCCCTTGTTCTCCTGCTCCAATCCAACCTCAGCCACAGCAGCTTTGACCAGAAGATAATGTAGATCCTTGAACATTTGATTTGTCAGTGTAGCTCAGCTGGTTCTGTCTTTCTGCAAATCCGCTCCGGTGTGATGGCCATACCTAGTAACCTCAAGGAGTCTTTTTCCTCACTTCACTTCTCAGCGAGGCAAATCTGCTTGCCACAATGGTGTATGAAAATGGCAATAAAGCATTAATCCTCACTAAGAAAGGGCAGTGAAGTTTTTAGCCCTACGTGAGCTGTCAAGAGGAGACTGTTCAGTGAGCATAGTGTATGTATTTTACCTGAATATCCTCCTACCTTGGAGCTTGCTTGCTCTTTAGCAAGAACTGTAGCCACAAACAGCACAGCTATAAGCCTATAACAAAGCCATTTCAACGCTGAGTGTCTGACCTGTAATTTTAAAACGAGCAATTGCTTCTAAGGGAACTGTCCTCTAAAAGAGCAATCACTCTGTAAAAGTCCTTCTCATTTATTTGTACCCAGCAAATAAACAACTCTCTGCTTCAATTTTCTCTCTATCATTCTATCCACCTACACCCTAATAGAAATCACATTACAAAAAAATTGAACCCAAAGCTGAAAAACTATTAGAAATGCAAGAAACAGAAGATTCAAAAGATTTCTTTACAGTCTACAATAGATACTAAAAATGTAGGTAAGGCCTTCCTTTTAATTCCTTAAAGCATATTCAGTGTAATAATAACCTGCACCTTAACCTTCCATTAATCCTGTGTGATTTGGGTTTATACTAAATTACAGAAGAACACAGACCAAAGCCAGCAAAGCTCACAGGATACTAGTAGTCCAGTCTTATTTCTAGTTTGAGAGAAAATTATCATTTTCCAGCATAGACAGAAAGCTAACTCAATTCCTTACACGGGTCAGAATGCCCAAATATTCTGTTCCTCCAGTTGAAACTCCTTGGCTAAAAAGTCCAACTACAAGTTCAAACTCAACTATAACGTGCTCAGCCTTCCACTCTCCTTAGGTAGATACACTGACTCTCTCATAAATTATGCACTATTTACAAACCATGGTTTGATGCGAGGCTGAATTCAAGATGAGCACTTCCATGAACAGCAGAATTAAGTAAGTTTAGTTTCCAGTCACTATCCTAAACTCCTCACGTCCTAAACTCCAGCTGTGCTTCCATGACATTCCTGTCCCAAGGTTTTCAGTTCCTGCTCCCCATCTCTGCACACCACATCTATATTCCTGCATTACCCCATGACTTAGTGCCCCCCGTTGGTACCCATGGATGTCACAGCAAACTCTTGCTTCCTCATGTACCTTACACAATCCTTGCCAGGACCCCCGTCTGTCTGAGATCCACTCCATGGTCTCTCACTCCAGCCCTGCACTACTGTCACCTCTCATGTCTGCTGCCTAGCATTTTTTACCCTGCTCTGCCTACATGCTGTGGCTGTTTCAGGGGCATGCTTGTGTCCAGGGACTAGCTGGTGCACACAGGCTCATGGATCAGGTAGTGACTGGCCCAGAGCTGCCCATTGCACCGAGCGGGAAGCTACTACTCTTGTGTTTGGTATCAGTGCTCAAACAAGATCAAATTCCAGGGGAAAAATGGTTTGAGCTAATCGCGTCCACAATGTCTGCATGAGTTCACCTCAAGCAGGAGCCAGTCCTCTCTGAGTTTCCCAGTCTGATGAACGGTTGGTTGTCTCCAAATGGCAGCCAGAGTGCAAGGTAACAGCTGAGCTTTGTGGATAAGCAGGGCACTAGAATCAAATGTTTACTTGAACCCCAGCTTAATGCAATAGCAAATGTGTGGCTACACAGGTCTCTCTTTTCTATCCAGCTGTTGATTTTCAGAAAACATGTAGGAATTTCATATTTAATACCTCTTTTTCTCTATAAAGTTGGGTTTAAATTGACTCAAAAAATTACTGAAGAGAATGATTCTCTCTCTCTTCTTCATATGCACAAATATACAATGATTACAGCCTATGGAAGCAAGACTAAAAATCATGAATATTTGTAATTTACTTCAATGGAGTTTGTGCATCACCACGGACCTTGAAATCTAGGTCACTTCCAGTTAGATCATTGAAACAGGGATTCAGGAGCTAAATTTTTGACACACTGAAATATCAGGCAAGAAGTCTTGGAAGTTGAAAGTTGAGATGTTAGGGTACTAACCAGCTACACTAATGAGCTACATGTTATGCTATTATTAGGAAAAGCTCTACAAATGTATCTGCTGGCATTTTCTGAGTGCCTATGTCTCAGAAATACTGCATGTGTACACAACATTTGCAACGCTCTCAGGAGTCTTAGAATTCTACCAAAATTTCTATCACCTAAACCACCTAATCTTCCTCTCAGCATCTGGAAGAATCAACAAATTTAATTTCAGACATAAATTTTCACCACAGAGTTCAAAATATAACTGTAGTCTAACGAACTGAAGACCCTTTGCTTTTTCCCATGAAAAAGAGACAATAACGGGAACTCAACTGACAAAGGAGATATCCATGCATGAAACAAGTTCCAATATTTCTACTAATGCAAGTGACTGAACATCTTAATGAGGAGCTTAAATTCACCGGAGGACTGTAATTCCCTTGACTTAGGCATTACATTCTTCTGACCGCTCCTGTATGAACAGTGGTTAAACTCATAGGACACTTGAGAAACTTGAACATACAGAACATTTCCTGATAAAGCGGCAGTGCAACCTAATTGCTTAACTGATTTTCTTCCTTTTCTTCCAAACTAGAGAAGGTTTATAGTTGTTTTTTTAACGTACATATAAAGTTTAAATGGAAAATAACTATCAATAAACACATTCATTATTAAAGAAAACATTTTACTTTTCTGCTTATTTTGTGGTTCGCTCCAGGTTTATACTGCTCATTTCATTTTGGGAAGAATAGTTACGCCCAATCCATGTGGAGCTTCAGGGTTGCATCAGTAGCAGTGCGCTATTGATGAAACAGCTCATACCACCATATGGTCCCCTAAGGCGGCCTCAGCGGAGTGACCTTTCTTCCTATATGTTAGCTAAAGCTAAGAGAGTGTTTGCTGAAGCTAACTTGGACTCCTTATGCAGTGGAATAGCTTGGCAGCAGGTGGACGGGCTAGCAGCCACTTCCAGGCAGCATGATTAAGATTTCCTGGCATCACAAGCAATAACTGGCAAAAGAGACAGAAGGGGCCATCTATCTGCACATGCCAAGATTGGGTGATAAAGTTCACTGCTTTGGCAATAGGCCAAACGTGAATTACAATTCTTGTAAAAAAAAATTCAATACCTATGCTTCAAGTAAAAAAAAAATTACTGCTTTAACACTTTGTAGCCTTTCTTCTAGACAAACATACTGGTTTTTAAGTTATATTACTAGGATTTCTTTCTTGCTTGTTCTTTTTAATTAAAAAAAAAGTTACAATTGCTAATATTCCCAGGAATCATTAACTGCACAGGACTGCACACCCTTAAACATACCCATTATGATCAGCTAACGAAAGCTTTTGCTGGTGATGAAATGCTTCTAATACAATATGGTTGCTTCACGATTGTGGAAAGAGGAGTTGATGCCTCAAAATACTCCTGAACACTCTCCTGCCCCCTCTGATTTGCTTGCCCAGTCCAGCAAAATCCATTTAAATCTTTTATGAACAATACTGTTTATATTTGGGCTTCTACCTGGCATTCAGACTTCACAGTGTTGCAACAAAGAGCTATCATGTAGAAAAGAGAAAGGAAATGACAAAGAAGAATTCTGGAAATGCTGAACAACATTGGAAAAGGTATTTAAACACATACTGGTCTCTGGAATAAAACCAGGACGCCCAGTCTGAAAGATCAGGAAAACACCTCAAATTTTCTTCTGTTTTGATATATTTGATTCAAAGACCATTTTCTAATGTTGCATATTGGTTTATTCAGTAAGTGACACTGATGGAGATGGGGGAGACGATGACAGAGCAGGTCCAAGGACGAAAAGAAAAACATACACGTTTGATCTTGCCTTGTCTTTAGAGCTGACAAACTCCTATAAAATTCTGCAATGTTGACATGTTTTCCCATATCTTAATGCTAATTTTGTAAACAAATATATAGAAATGCTGCTGAGATTAAATTTAAAAATTTTGTGTATATTAAATCACTTGTGCCTCTACTTCATGCATCTCAGATTGAAAATAATCTCTCGTATCGGACTGAAGGATTTTATTCAGTCTTTCAAGCACCACTCTTCTCCCTTGCAGCACCCCAACAAGGGATGTTGGAGGATATCAATTAAGGTTTAACTCCATGTTTGCCAGTTTGCATTTCCAAAAGACACTCAAATTAGAGACGGAAGCGGGTGTGTGTCCCTTAGTTGTACTAATAAAAAAACTCTACTGAAAAACTATTAAAATACACTCTGATTTATTTACTAGGCAATTGTCTAATAATTTATTGTCCAAGCAATTGTCATGACTTCAGCCTAAAACCTGTCCAGAACTGAGCTTTGATTGGAATTCTACGAGTTGTTATAAAAATACTAATGATTAAGTGTCATGGACTGTGAGATAAAACACATGTTTGTTAGGAAATTATGATTTTAAAGGGTAGTATTTTGATGAGTTGTATTTCCGGTGTATTATTTTTGGTGTTGTGGTGAAGAAGAATTGCTAATTTTCATATTTGCGTTGCTTGCCCTTTTACTTTAGGATGATGATGCCAATGCCCTCAAGGTTTCCTTCTTCAGGGCTGGCAATAGGAAGGAAAGGGACATGAGAGAAACTTTAATCTTATTTTTAAGGGGGAATTGTTTGGGCAATTTTTATTCACTACAAAGAAAAGATTTTGAATGGTATTGTTCGGGCAATGCTTTCACCCTAGAGCTTGCAACCTTTCAAGGAATTTTTTTAAAAAAGTTTAATCACTTGTAAGAATGATGGATGCTATTTTAAAGTGCTATCATTATTTTCAGAAGATCTGAAAGCTACTGCATTTCTGAAATTGAGTACTATTACTGAAGCAGTATATTGCTTTCAGTGCCTAAACTGTGAGGAAGAAGGAACAACATGAAGTGCAATGTTTTTAGGACACATGGAAAAGGTTTAACTTCCAGTTTATTGTGCCAGAGACATGATTTGCAGACTACGCATCTTACTGAATTACATTATGTAAGAATGCCAAGAGCCTTCTACAGGCATTGAATCAAGGCCTTCACAGCCACTCACATTCTTTTTAAATGTCTAATCCGAGATTCTAGTCCCTATTAATGCTGCAATATCATTCTTCTGCGATTCACTAGTCAGCAGCTTTCAGACCCTTCAAACATCTGTACCATTTCATAACCGATCTTGACTAAAGTATCTTATATCTATGCAACAAATAGGTTGTCGTCTATACAACTAGGTAAACTACGAGAGAACGCGACAGCCCTAACAGCATTTCATGTGTTTATTGAATGAGAGTGAGCTAGATGCAGCAAGACCTAGAGCAGAGGTTCACATTCAAGAACAAAACTTTTACAGGCAGTATCTGTGCAGGATTCCCCAAATCAGCTGCAACCAGGAGAAAAATGGGTCTCCTCTGACACTTGAAAGTAACCCGAAAGCAGGTTTTGTATATTTTCCAAGAAGCAGTAGAGCTATTAATGGACAGGATGCATTCCTCCCTCCAGAGCACAGAGCAAATGGAGGGCAGTTCTGTTAGTGCAGAAACGAGCAGGGCAGGTTGCAAAATTTAGAGTCTAGACCTAAAAGATCTTTTACTTTAGTATGTTAATTTAAAGGAATGGTAACTTTTCTAGGAAACTTCAGCCAAAGAACACGTCTCTCAGCACCTTTGGCTTGGTAGTGTCACTAATCCTATGGGATGCAATGGAGATTCCTAAGGGAAGCAAGTGGACAAAACTCACACTCTTTGACCCAGCTCCCAAAACAGACAGCTGTGCTATTTTAATCTCCCTAAGACATCACTCAGATTAAGTGGCAATGGAAAGGGCTGCTGACTACGCTGTATTCTTCTAGCTGGAATTTTAGGTAGCAGAAATTAACACAATTAGCAGAAAGGTTCTTAGAGAGAAAAAAAAAAAAACACAGAGGGAAGAGGAATCCTTGTACCTCCCATCTCCCAAATCGATCTCTGGAATTTTAGAAAATTCATAGGATTTGCATTTTGGATTTCTTTGGGTTTTCTCTTATGACTCTGTGCCCTTTTTGATCTTTATAGTCCCCTTTTGAAGATTGTGTATATCAATAAAAAATCCTAACCTTTACAGAAAATTGAGTGCTAGTCAGTGAATTCCACTGAGGATACCTGCATGGCCTTAAGATGTATCTAGCCATTTAAATGAAATGTTACTCCCCTGAAGACCACCAAAGAGCTGATATTTATGGGCCTATCAGAAATATATATTAGTTACTTTCCATCTATGAAGTATCCATGCTAGTTCTTATGCTGGCTAAAAAAAAATACTTAAAAAAATTCACTCTGGCTTTGAATATGATAATCTTGATATGCAGGAGAGAACCACATTCTCAGACATCTGAGAGTTACACTGCATCTGTTCAGGGACTAGGTACTCTGAGCTCAGAAGGACTTCTCACAATGTATACCTCAGATCAGCATTTGGCACTCTGCAACCCCAGCACATCATCACCTCTGATCTCTGCAGACAACCTGGACCAAGTCCAGAGTAATCTGAACAAATGAGTCTTGGGTCTTAAATAAGTGATGAAGATTTCTTTTATGGTTACTCAGTAATCTACTTTAAGTAACCATTCAGCTACTGACTACCTGTATTTCTGTTTTTCAAAGTAAACACAGACATACAACTTAACTTTTGTACCAGATAAATCTCTGGATCCCTAAATTTCCAGATGGAATATTGTGTGTTTCAGATATTCCTTTATTTCATTAAAATAATATTTTGTTTTATCTTAAGTAGAATTAATTATGATAGAAATTATTCTAAGTAAAATCCATTTTTATTAAAGCTCTTAGTAGATTTCTGCACGGAATTTCTGTGAGCTGACACTGTCTGGAAATTTCTACCTTGCCTGTATATTGTATGTTCTTGAATGGTGTGGGCAGTTGGAAAATGCAGGAAACCGACATTTTCACTCCTGCTGTGCAGCAAGTTAGTCACTCAGTCCATAAGTGTGTTTCTGAGCAAGCATAGTTGACCAGAATAAGGCAAGCAAATGTGAATATTCTTTGCTCCTTGATTTTTAGAATGCCTTTTAGTAGTAAATCCAAAATGAGACTAAGGACAAATTAAGAATCTAATAGAAAACCAAATATTTATATTAATGGAAGAGAAGGGTTGACATTCCACATCTGACCAGCTCTGGGGAGAACCAAGGCCTCAAATACTTGATATTTGTGTTTCATACCTAAGCGGTGTTCCGTGATTGATTGCAGTTGTTTTAAAGCCAAAGGGAAAGGTTGAGGTTCCTTGCACATTCAGTGACATTAACAACTTCAGCAGCCCCTGCCGAAGGCCACTGTGGCGAGTACTTCACAAGCCTCTCCATTGTGCCAGTATAGCTGCTTCTAGCAAAACAGCTTGGAAACTGATCCAGTTGAAAAATAAACCTATTTTTTCCTGGTGATACTGCCTTTCAGTTGGATCAGCTCCCTGATCTTGTGCACTATGCAACTAAGCAACCAACTGTGCTGGGACAACGATGGGGACAACAGGAGGTCAGGAGTGAGTGGGTGGCAGCAAGATGGGGAAGAAGTCTGCTTAGAGTCGCTCAGGAAGCACTGAAGCCAAATGTCTAATCAGGAATTAAAGATCCTAATCACCGAGTCCCTCTTTTTTTCTTTTTTTTTTTTTTATTTCATCCTCGATTTAAAAAAAAAAATAAAAAGGCAGTCTATCTTATTAGACATCCCATCATCCAATTTAGGAATAACAGCATTTGAAAAAAAACTAAAACATTATACAGTTTAGAAAGGCATAAGCAGTAATAATAGCATTATTAGAGCTGACAAAACAGTGGAAAATACTTCTTGCATTCATCCCTGGAATATTAATTTATTGATTTTTCTAAAAACTCCTCTCAAATCCTGAAGACTACAGTGATCAGACTCTGATGTCATCAACGTCATTAAAACTTTGGGATAACGCCAGCAGTTTCTGTGAAGCCTTCTCCGCTGATTCTTGTGAAGGAGAAAACAGAATTTAACCTTTGCTCTTCTGTGTATGACTACACTGATTTTATCTGTAATTCCTGGCTCTATTAGAATTTTAAAGA
>NW_010415684.1:44888-48850 GCF_000710305.1 Buceros rhinoceros silvestris
CTTTCCCCCTCTAATTTAATTCATTGATTTCCAAAAATCAAAAGAGAAGTCAAAAGCACCCCTATTTCATCGTTCCAATAACAGCTCATAAAAGATTGTAATTCTTCTTTTCTGGCTAGTAACAATATTTACACTGAAAAGGTATAGGGCAATCTCCTTGAAACGACAATGTTTTCTGAACCATCAGCAACTTACTAGCTAAATAAAATAAAAATCTCAAGCGAGTACACAAAAAGCTGTGAGGCACATATCAAAGCTTTCATTCCCCTCAGCCCCTCTGGACATATTTCAGCAAACTAACAAAAAAATTCCAAAATTAGAGAGAAAAGGTTTGATTATGGATAATCCAATTCCTGTTCTATTTGCTTTCTTACTATTATTTCTGGTTTTAACAAGGCTATTTAGCCTACCAGAGAAACCCCTCTAAATAATGGAATTCTGGTGTAGTATTTTTGGTGTAGTATTTTTACTCTTTGCCTTTTGTCCTCTTGATTCCCCAACACCACCCACTTCTCTTTCATTCACACACAAGCACCCACTTAGTTAATTGTGTGTGATCACTAAACACAGAAACAGAAGGCATAAGTGTCCCTAATCAGGCATGTGCACAGAAACCAAATCTCTATCCTTCAAGGACAGGGTAATTTCTGTCAGGCATTTTAAAGCCAAGGCAGGTCACTGAAGTTATTATTAGCTCTAATTAGCACTCCCACAAGCTGTTGAATTCTCTACCTGCAGCCAAAGGGCACTCAATATGGTGCAGGATTTGCTAACATCTTTTGAAAGAATTAGAGAAATAGCTCCTCTTCAGAAACACAGGTCTACTGCGTGTGAATAGGCTTTTGGTACAATTATGACTGATCCATGTACCAAATTATCTATACAAGCAGAGACAGGATGAAACTGTTCCAAAACAAAGGAATTCTACAAACATCTAAACAGAATCTTAATGAGAAAAGGAAGATATCTGGCCTTACTTCTTATAGTGGTGCTATATTTTAAACTTTCTAGCAGGTTACAGACAAATAGTTCATACCCCATCTCAGTTTCAACACCGTTCTTTTAACTTACTGTTTTACGTAGGAATTTGAAGTCTGTATGAACGCTGAATTTTTCCCCTTGTGAGCAGGCCCCTTCTTGAGAACTAGAGAGTTCTGAATTGAATCACAGAACTCCAAATAAAATCCCGATCCTAACTGTGAAACTGGCTAAGAGCTGATGAAAGCCCAGTACGCCATCACTTTTATATGTTAGGCACATTTCTACCAAAGTGCCATAACAAGGAAGCCTGGCAATAACTCTCATTAGTAAGCACTGCTACAGAGCAGCAGCAGGATTTATTCAAAGCAGGGGAAAAAGAAAATGTGTTAAAATCATCTATTTTGGGTCTACGCGAAAATTCACTGTATGACCTTTATTTAGGGTAGAGATAAACGTTCTACAAAAAGTAAGTAAAATTGTCACAGGAGTCAAGAAGTAAAATATTTAAAAAGTAACACCAGTAAAATATTTATTATAGAACCTACTATGTAGGGGAACCTGGCTCCTAAAGGATTCACCTCCAAAAACAAGCCGCTATCATCTATGGCAAGAATTTGGAAACAATGGGAAATCTTAAAAGAGACAGGCAAGACATGCCTCCAACTACCGTTCCTTTAAAAAGTGAAAAGCAGAGAGCAAGAAACACAGAATAAACGCTGCTCTGTTTGCAAAAATTTAAGGCCCAGCTCAAGTGCAGCTAGACCAGTGGCAGCTCTTCCTCAGCCGGATGCACAACCCTCCAGCTGACAGCTAACAACTGCTAGCATCCAGGTTGGGGGGTGCCTGTGCCACTCTGAGCTACGTTCACCTCTGTCTGTCACTGAGATGGCAACTTCACCACAAGCTCCACTTGGCGATGCACTCTCTTACTGTATGCATTGTTAAACAGCCAAATACATGACAGAGCTGGGAGTAAGGACCCTAAAATACACATCAGTCCCTTCCATGTGATGCATCACATCATGCTTTGTGACCGCGAAGGTCAGCCAGGCCCTTTCCACCATCCTTAAAGTACCACTCAAAATTTTAAAGAAACAACCCCACAACCCCAACGCACCAGCAATATTAATGGTCACGATTTTAGCATGATCAGTATTATTACCTCTGCTTTAAATTAGACACCAAAAACCCCCAAGGCTCTAGGTACTATTAGACAGTATTCAGTGACAGGACTGGTATCTGCACCTTCAGTCTTCCTGTCCCATTCTTGAAGACATTTTCCTTTTTACACTGAAGACAGCAACATATTTCATATAAAACTAGAACACATACAGCATCACAATTCTGACTTTCACTCCCTCAGTAACAGTACCATTACGAAGATGAATCAAGGTCACTGCTTCTTCCTTTGTGATACCTGCTTTTTGAAAAGGAAGTGCCACAGACTGAGATGTGACACTAACTGCCAATGAAATATCTGCTATTTTTCGGGGTTTGCAGCAATGCACACTTGCAGCATTTTCATTATTTAGACACTTACTTTTCTGACACCAGGGCACAGCCACAAAGTATATGTCTGGGAACACAAAAATGACACAACTTGTTTCCTTTAGTATCAACGCCACCAGGTGAAGGGTGAAATAATTGCCTGGAAGTGCACTGAGTTGTTTCATTCTGCTAAACTAATCGGGATAATAGGAATTCTGGAATTAATTCCCTAAGCATCTACCTAAAATCAAGCCCTTTAAATGCTATAATAGAAATTAAGAGAAACCTCTCTACAGGAACAGGTGTTGCTGACTCATAATAAACTCTCAGAAAGGAAAAGAACAACATTTTCTAACTGATTGTGATGATTCTAACACAACTGGCTGATTGAAAAGTCATTTACAAGGTTACAAAGTTAAGTAAAGGTTGCCGAGCACTGATAGTACAATAGGACCCTGCCACGTCTCGGATTTGCATTTAGAGGTTCCATTTACCAAATGAATAGGAGCTGGACAGATTTCAATGAGGATGGTGCTTATTTTAGGAGACATTGTATATGGTTTCCAGCTTGTGTTTCAACAACAACAACGAAAGAGCAAAATTAGAGAACTGAGAACAAAAATACATACAAAATCTGTCCTTCTGTTAATGTGACCTGAGAGATCATGATCTCCCCGCTATCTTGAGACTAAAAGGCATGCATACCACCTTGTTCACTGAAAACTTTAAAATGAAAATAACCAAATGTATAATTCATATTTATTAGGAAAGAAAACTCAGCTGAGTATTAGCACTGATAAGCGTTTCACTCTTGATTTCACTTATTAAGGATTGTTCACACTATCTCTAAATCACTTTCATTCAATTAAGAGAGCCATATCCTGCTGTTACATCTTAGAACTTTTCCCGTACTTTTTAGCAGATATCAATGCAAATGTTTAAAGCATTAAGTATACTTTAAAACAACAACTGCTAGCTCAGAGGAGAAATCTGACCATATAAGAAACTGCTTTGGCATACTCTGATATTTGTTCGACATTTCTAGTCAGCCAGTACATCTCTTGGTGAACCTACAGGGTCACCAAAAAAGGCAGCGTTTTCTTCCTAGTAACAACTTGTACATTTTCCTTCCCTTTTTTTCCTTAGTGGAATGTCTAAAAAAATCTTTATACAGAATCATCTCCACGTCCAAGGTAAATTTTTGTTTAAGGAAATTTCCCATTGCCTTAGAAATACGGCTACCTCAGAACTGAATGGTTTTACAGCGAATCCATCTGTCTGGCAGCTACTTCTTGTTCCCACAACGTCCCACCATCAGGCACGCCACCTACTGCAGCCTGCATTGCAAAACCGTCCTGCCCTGAACCACACACCCAGCCACTCATTTCACCCTCACCAAAGCACGCACTTTTCTTTCTAGGGAGGCTATGTCTGACACTTCTGATTTAAAAAAAAAAAAAAAAAAAAAAGAAGATAAAAACTGAACATTAATG
>NW_010415684.1:48957-61495 GCF_000710305.1 Buceros rhinoceros silvestris
GAGAGATTTATGCCAGCTTTCTACCACACATACCTTCTCATATCATTCCCTTTCATTGCAGGGCTCTGGGGAATACCTGGTACCACAGTAAGCGTGAGACTAAGTCTTCGCAGTCAGGGTTTAGGCTCATTTAAACTAAATTTGAAACGTGGCCATATCCCTAAAAATCCATCTTTGATTTATTTTATAATGAGCTCAATTCTTCATAAACCTAAACCTCTTATGCGTGCTGAATATCTTGCTAACAACATTTTATTTTTAGAAGATTCCTTTGCCTGACAATTTTGCAGACTCTTCTTAACCTCAATTTATGAGTCTCCTCATAAATTCAAATTAAAAACATGGTAATTAGATACAGAGAAGAATTTCATCCTGTCATAATCTTTGGCTGTCTGAAACATCAGAAGCTGTTAAAAAGAAACTGATTTGTCTCCATAGCAAAAGCAAGAAAGGTACCTAAAAGATGGTCTGCATTAATCAGGCTGTTGTAAGATAGCTTTTAGAAGGCGGCTCAATCACTTAGGCGAATTTTAGGCATCCTCCATAAGGTTTGGTGTTTGAAGAGAATTCTATTCTCTCATTTCAGCTCTACCACTGGCTCAGATTCCAGTTCTCATGTTTCTTTGGCGAAGGCACTGTTTTCTTCAACACGCAGCAGAGATGACTGGCCTCAGCTAATAGTTCCTACCATGCACATCAAATTGGCCCATGTACTAATATGTTTTACTTGCAATGTGTAGATTTACAATTAGAATAAATTACAAACAGAAAAATACAGAGTCCTCCAAACGAACTCCTTATTTTGCTGAGCAACAGTTTTCCCAAAGGTCCCCTAAGTAACTTTAAGCTTGTCTGTCTCCAGACTTCAAAGCTCCATATTTCTTTCTCTGCAAGATACTCTGCCTTCCTTTTCAGTAAGTACACTGTCTGTACAGTCCTCCCGAAAGTTAACTTCTACTCCACAGCTGGCAAACAGGTCAGCTATTGTGTCCTCTCCGAATACTGCTTTTATCTGCAAGGTCTACGAGTCAGCAATTCCTTAGTCAGTTCCTCAAAAACTCACTTCCAGTATCACATAACCACTACAGCACTTTGTTCAAACAAATGATGTCCAGCAAACACGCCCTAGGCATGCCTAGTCCAAAACTAATACAGCAGCAAGAGGATTTAAATTCATAAAGGATCTTATGCATATCTCAAGGCTACACGGACTTGTGCCTCCAGATGGAGTTACCTTTCAAAGTGACAGAGCAAAGCACAACGCTAGTTAAAAGTCTCATAGTCGTGGGAAGAAAGGAGGCAGACCAGGACTGGTGCTGTAATGGATGCGAATACACACACCCACACCACATACCACACATATGTAACTGTGTTGGATTGGGATTGTCCAGGCCTCTTCCCTGCATGCTGGCCAAGTCTTGCCGACAGATTCACATCTTGCAGAGATGGGGACAAGATCAGGAAAACTGACTCAACTGTAATCTGTTGCTTGGGAGGTTTAAGACACTTCAGTGCCAGCAAACAGCTCTCTACCCTAGGCTGAAATGCTGCAGTAAACTTGTTTATATATTTTACTGACAAACTACATTCAAGAGAATATAACGGCTATTTGATTAAAGCAATAAGGAAACTGAACCAATAGAAGCTCTTTTGGGCTGTGGCTGCTGCTGTCCTACACTTAGCCCTAGGCAGCCTCTGCCCTTTGGGATGATTTCGTGCTGCAGACACATTATGAGACATGGTTCCTGTCCAAAGGAATACATGGTGCAAAAGAACTGACTATAGCAAGATTATGACTTATTTTTTAATGTTTTATTAACTGCAGAAGTGTCATCTGCTGGAAAGCTAGTATACCTGCTGCATGAAGTTAGAATTCAGAATACTTAGAACATAAACACTATCATTACATAGCAGCATCATTACAGTTAATTTAATTACCTGAAAAGTTAAGAAAGAGCTTGTGCAAAATAAAGGAGACTCTTCCTTCAGTTAATGGAAGGTTTTGCTAACAGATTTGTCAAAGTCCAGGTAGAAGAAAATGTATTTCACCTTCACAAAAATAACATAGCCTTTATGAGAATCTGTAGCAGGAAAGGAGTTATTAGGAGTTATTAAACTCACTCTGAGGGGTAGTAGATGGTTCTAATTCAAAATGAACTGAGCAGAGAGTGACTTTTGGTGCTTGCAATGCCGGTTTCCCATAAATCTGAACAAAATCCATGACACTGCTGCAAAATTAAATAAAAAGAAGAAGGACAAATAGCTTCACTTTCATTTCTAACGACTGACCCAGCATTCATGGAAAATGTGTGATACATCTCCAACTGATGGCTACAGGAACCCAAGAAGCAAGGAATATCCGCCAGCGCTCAGTAGAGTTGCATAGTAGATTATTTATATTATCAGATACACACTTATAAAAACCACTCCATCACAACACCAAAAAAACTATCCCCAATTTAATGATTAAAATGCAATCACAACAAAGTATCATCTGCAATATCAGAAACAGTGCAAAAACTGGATCAATAGAAAATACCCGTAAAGTACAGAACAGAAGTAGTTGCCCACTGCTGTCAATAAGAGCAGCCAACGTGTTCTCCACATGCAATGTGATTATAAATTCTCAGTTTGTGTTGTCCAAATTGCACTGGCAACACTTCAAATATGCAGGGCAACTGTTAAGGTTCGAGGGCCTGAAGTTTCAGCTCAAACCAGGACAGTAACAATCAGAGCACTGAACTAAAATTGTGGGGTGAGGTTGTTTGGGTTTTTTCTTTAAAGTTTTCTTCAGCTTCCGTTTCATCAATTAGCTCAGAATAAACTGTGGGGGTTTTTTTCCCTATCACTAAATTATGATACACCAACTTCTGTCACTTTCCACTGGCTTGTCACACTCTCAATTGTTGATGGAAGCGATTTTTTCTTTCTTTAGGTTAAAGTCACAGAAATTACTAAAACTTTGCAGAATAAATGATTACAGAAACAGCTGGTTTAATACCTCCCCAACATTTTGGAGCAGAAACACAGTCAGCATCTTCAGACACAGGAAAATAGACATAACTTCTCAAATCCTGTTAAGAAAATCCTATATAAATCCTATTGATAAATAATTATATAACATTCTTAGGAAATTCATAATTTGAAACCCAGAATAAAATAATAGAACCTACTGTACAATGACTTCACTCCATATTTCCTTCTAAAATTTACATTTCTTAAATACGTCAAGTCAAATCAATTTACAGCTTTTTATTAACCTGAACTGCTTCTGGGAAGTAACAGATGATGAAATGTCATAATCAACAGTGATAGTTACTATCCAGGTATCTATCTAGACAACAACACATTCCTACTGTTTAAGTCAGCCTTACCTTCCTTGTTTTCATGTGGTTATTCTATTAAAATCAATATGGTTATGAGTACACAGAACACTTACAACTGTAGCTATCAACATATTCTATCACCATAAAGTTGGGGTGGCTTGGAGGTTTTGGGGGGGGGGGGAAACGGGGTTTTTGTTGGGTTTTTTTTCAATTTCCAAAACCAGAGGCATGACATGTCACTAAAGACTTTTTCCTTGTAAACACCATGACTGAGATCTTTCTTAAGAATATGCTTACTTAAAAGTGAACAGGCAAGTTAGTACTTAGAAAAAAGTAACCTTCAGAAGCTAGATCTCCTGTTTGCTGTGAACCACGGCCAAGCTCACCTTCTCATTTAATACAAAATGACTTGCTCACCAGTATTTCCCCCTAGAATCCTCCAAATCTATTGACCAATTGTTTCAGTCTAGTAAGACCTATTTCTGTGATGAATCAAGTTCAAATATATCCCTTCACCCCCACCCCCACCCCCCCAGACTCTGTACAGAGAAAAATTAATTTTTCAAGTGTCTGGTCATGCAGAACAAAAATTGTTAGTGACCTTTTTTCTTTTTTTCTAATAGCATTTTACCAGTCTTGAAGCACAGTTTTTCTATTAATTGTAGAACTTACAACCTGTTACGTTAGCTTTTGAAGAAAACAAAAGAGCACCCATAACTCCCTGGCTAAAAACCACCAGGTGTTCATGTCTCCTCTCATTAGAGAATAGAAAGAAAATGGTTATTAAAACTGAGATGCATGATGTGTACTGTCAAGAGAACAAAACAAACAAACAAAAAAATTCACCAGCACAGAGGAGAGTATGATGTGCTGAGCTAGGGCACACGGATGCTTAGACCTTTTTCTTGTCTGTTACTACACCAGTAATTCCCACACTGTCCCAGATATCAGTGTGAACGTGCTTTATACCTACCCCTCTCATCATGGCACTATGAAGATCACTAGAACAGTGAAGGACTGTTACAGAATGTTTCTGCTATCATTATTCTCTGCCAGTAAAGGGCAGAACACAGTCTGCAGATTTCCTTAGCTAAAAGTTATGTACCCAAGTATCCATTCTGATTTCATTATATTTACGAGCCTTTGATAAACCCAATGCAGCTGTCACGCTACTGGAAAAGACTGGGATTTTCCTATAGATTTTTTTCAGTGCTTTTCAATGAAGGTCTCCAAGGAAAACCTGAAAACTGGATAGTGAATAGGTCTCAGTAGAGACAGGGCTGTGAGGTTCATTCAATGGCATTCACTGGTCTACCACCAGCTGTAAGAAAATTTGGGTTCCATTAGTATGCTGGTGATGCTCAGCTTATTTTCTATTTTTTACCATTCTTCAGCCAAGATGCTCATATGAATGAGAACAGACTTGGCTGAAGCCAACTCTGCAGTGGACAAGGCAGTGCTGGCAGCCTGTATTGAAATGTTCATATTATTCCATCCCAAAAAGCAGTCTCCACTCTGAGATCACTTCTTGTATCAAGCACAATTACAGTGACCAAGCTAGCAGCGGTGATGATTTTTTTTTTAAGCATCAAATATATGGAGACTTTCAGGGAGACTGGAGAGTTCCCAGCTCTAGAACTTGATCCAAAGACAGAATGAACTTCCTATGTGCAGTGGCGTGCACAGCATCTCTTTTGATAAAACACGTGTCCCTGTGTTATATTTGATTGCTCTGGTATACGACAGGGAAGATTTGAAATGCATATTTGGGCTCAGGGATTTGCTTAGTCCATATAAAACGGCACAATACAATACAAGGCTACAACACTTCCTAAAGCAAAGACTAAAAGCAATGTGTTGGTTTTTTTTAAATGAGGAAACTGTATTAATATCAGTTTCTGGATATTATCATAGCTCTGAAGAGATGAACCAGAGGGAAAAGGAAACTATACATTGAATTAGAGAAAGAAGACAGTGAAACCAGAATGTTCTGGCAGCGTATGCTACATCATCACCTGTGACATAGCCACATAAACTACGATATGTATTAATACTTTCTTTATGTGAGACTTAAGCTCTGAGGATTCTAGGCTGAACTCAAATATAGTGCTAAATAACAAAATGAATAAATTCACCTACTTGGTGTTCCAGGCATGACCCTCAGAGGAAAATAATGCTCTTTATCTGTATAACCTTTTGATCATGCTACCAGGTTGGTTACTAGAGATGAACCAAATGATAGTTTACAAAGACAAAAAGAGGGCGTTGGGACCATTATAAAGCTTTCTGTAGTTTAATGAAAGGAAACGATTTGATACTATTTCTGGCTATAGAAATTTGATAAATTGAGATTATGGCTTGCTGACAAGACAACAATAAAATGCATAGGTTCTGTTTACAGCTAATTTCTGTACCTTTATACAGTGTACCTTTTACAGTGGGAAGATTATAGTGTCCACAGTAGGACCACATGAGCATTACACACAAGCCCGACCTCCATTTCAAAATCCTAAGCAATAAAGAAAAATTCAGTTAGGTAGTATTCAAGAAGTTACTGAATCATTGCATGCATGTCAGGCTGTGAGCAAACATCCTTTTTCTAGTCAATGATAACTGCCTGTAGTACTCCCTCAGCTTTCATTGTCTCCTGAAAGCTACCACTGTTATCCAACTCATGCAGTAGATCAGTTCTTGTAAGCTTGCCCTAATTTGTTTCAAGCAATTTAAATTAGGCTAGTTTAAGCAGCTAAAATAGGTGATCTGAGGCAACCCAGGTTTTCCTTGTAGCAAATAGGCAATGGTCCACCCTTGGAGTACTGGCAACAGGACAGTAACGGTGGTAACCTCTGGCTGGTGCGAGAAGATAAAGAGGTGGAGGTGGTAACCTCTGCTGGTACAGATGGAGGCAGGCAAGGACACCTGTCCGCTGCCATAATATGCTCCTTTGTAATGAGTGTTAAAGTTCTGGCTTTCTGCAGCACAGAGTTACACACTCTGAAGCACGCTCAGGTTCTCATATACAAAGGAAACTCTGCATCCAAATAGCTTTGTTTCTTTTCTTACAAAAGTTAAAAAAATGTTTTTAAACTGCAAAGTTAATTTATATATAGTGAAAATTAAGCCTTTTGGAAGGAGTCATCTACCGCTTTACGCTAGATTTCCTCCCACTTTGGGTCTTTAATTCTTTACTATAGAATAGCAGTCCGCTTTCTTTGCCCTGTGAAATACGACAGATTCTAGATAAAACATGCCACCCAAAGACAGAAGCATGAGTTAGCGTTACACGCACCACCTATCCACAGTATGGGAGAGCAAACTGGAGTAGTTAAGAGGACAATGCAGAATTTAAATCCCAGGCAGAAATTCAATTCAATTCTGCGCAGGAAGGTAATCTCCGTATTTGTGCACTCAGGTTTCCTTCTCTCCAGATACTATTATCTCCTCACGTTCACAGAGAAGCATATTGACAAGATTCCGATCTGCAGCAGTACCCAGCTGTTGCCGTACCTGTGGAGTGCTGCTGCCCAGACTATTAAAGGATCAAGCTGACGGTTCAGCCTTCTCCCTTTCTACTACGTGCTCTAATGCAGCTACATGGGCACCAGTGTCAAAAAGGTGACCATTCAAATTTCACTCACACAGCTGTTCTCATAAATGACTGCATGTTAATTTTGATTACACACCCTTTTGATGCCTTTGTCACATCTATACTTTGCACAGAAGGGCTGGTAAAAAAAAAAATCTCATTCTGACATTGTTCTAGTGCTTTTTGCAGGCTTGCCCTGTTCAGCAAGGGCAGCTGTTCACCAAGCAGCAAAAATGGCAATCTGGCTGTTGAGCTGAGCCACGAGTTTCTCTTCTGGGCTTATGACTGCAAGGGATGGCAATTTCTGGATTGAGAGATAACACAGCGTTCCTTTCCCCCACACTGCATTTACGAGACTTTTTGGCCCCCTTCTCAAGCATTAAAGAGGAACGTGCTTCCAGCTCTACTTCGAGAGTCGCATCAGGTTTTCCCAGCCACTTTTATGAAGTTCCACACTGTTGCCCAAATAAAATCGGTCTGTAACTATTTGGAGAATTCTGAGCCTACATACATTGTGCTAGTCAAATGAACACAGAGATTACAAAATGAGCTTTCCAAGCACCTTCAAAGATACTTTTTCTTATGCTAATAGAAAAACAAGGGAAGATTTCAGCAGAGTATGTTAAATTTTTCACAGAATAATCTTGAGCAAATTAAAATGTAAGTTTTTCTACAATCACTGCTTTTGGGTGACAAACTTTTTACTTAAGTCTTTAGACATGTCCTACCTCTGTTTTGATTTTCACATCTGGATTTTTTGGGAGCTCTTGCCTGAATTAGTTCTGTGTTCTTTCTAACTCCTTATGCTGACTTCTGCAAGAGCCTTTTTTAGGTTTCTAAGCCAACAGCAAACTAACCCAGTAGAAAGAAAAGTGAATTTTCACATGTTGGCTGAGTGAACTGAATCAGGTGAGTGCAAAAGTCACAGCTGCACTGCTCACGAATGGGGGAGTGGGAGCTCTGAGGTTTCCATTATCACCTCCATGGATGCACAGCTCCTAGGACCAGGCCTGGGCCCTGCCTTGGGAGCAGGGAGTTTCATGCTCGCTAATACCATATTTGTCTAAATAAAATGTTCATGAGCCTTTTTCTCCTACAGACTGAAGTATGACAGTGCACCAAGCTTTGCATCAAAACACACTGTAACAGGCAGCACACCGTCCCTGCCCAGCAAACCTCAGGCCAGGATCCTCACCAGCTGAGAAGCATTAGTGCCAACACCACCAAGAACCTCGAGGAGCAGTAACTTCTAATTCTGAATGCCTCTACCCTCAGTGATACATGCCTTCTCCCATTATTTTATGGTATATCCAGTCTTGCATCTTTTTTAAAATAGCTCCAATGTGCCAGCTGAACATATAAGATTATCTTAAGGCCACATAAAATTGATTTACAGGGACACATACCAAAAGACCCCAGAAGTTAGGCTTAAGACCATGAAAAGGACAAGAGCCAAGCTCATGAAAAATTGTGCTAAATCAATATGGTTCTCAGGGGAACAAAAACTTATTCCCCTAATATTCTTGGATGGTTGATAGCACATGCCACAGTGGAGCTCCTATCCTGAATAGGCCTCCAAGTACAACTAGAATGCAAATAGTAATTCTCAGAGTTATTACATTCAGAGAAATTACTCTGCTGTACTAATGTGTACAAACATGTATTATTTATACAAGAGTCCAAACAGGACTTGTTAAGTGAACATCTTAAAATGCAAGTAGAATGTAGATAGGCTCAATCTAATAATTTACACTTAGAAAGAACAAAACATCAGTTTGTTTTACACTGATTGCAATATTTTCAATTAAAATAATCTCTTTCCATATTCCTTTCTTCCTCAACCACTGTGAAACCGTTGTACAAGGGTATCAGTGATTTCTCCAGTGATTCTGCTCCTGGCTTTTTAACCATGAGTTAACGTGTTCTACCCATTGGTGGATAGGTGACTACTTCTGTTAAAGAAAAACAAAATGACGGAATCACCCAGAAGCACTGAAGAATTTGGACATTAGACACAAGCTTTCTTTTTCATGTAATAAAGTCTCAAAAACAACATGTTTTTTCAAAGCCAAAAATCTTCTCCAAACCTATGTCTTTTGCCAGCACATATATTTATTTCTTGCCACCATACCAATTAAACTAAGTGCTATCACCACGATCGGAATTTTTCCAATATACCTTAGAATTAATTTACCCTTCATGATATCTGAGCTGTTCCCAAAGGTGACTAGTTTGTAACACTGAAGTGGCAGGAGACAATGAGACTATAGAGAGGTTAACCTTGACTTTGGAGAGGCTACAGTTCATGTCTGTGACAGACAGGCAAATGAAATTAATAACTTTGTTGATCAACTAATACCTTACCCCCAAAGCATATCCCACTGCTTGTTTCCCAAGAAGTATTATCAATTATGTGCAAAGCATCCATGTTCAGAGATAGTCAGCAGACAGTGCTTTTAGTGATGGTAACTTGTGAGATATCTTTTGCCAAGACTCTGTGTGCTAGCTCTACTTAGCTGCTGATTTACCAAGCTTTGAAAGTTGTTACCATTATCTACCCGTTCTTTCTTCTCCTAAGCTACAACTGGACTACTTTGAAAGTTGGCAAATCAGCCTACTTATTAGGGACCCAAGGTTTCAAGTGAGCAGACAGCACTTAACCTTCTGGCTCAGAAGGAAGGAGAAGAGAAGGAGAGCAGATTTTAGAAGAGCTAGATGGAAGGGTTAAAGAACAGGCTAGAAAGAAATAAAGAAATCCAAACAAAACAAATAGCCCAATCCTATAAGCTGTTGAGTACTTGCAATAGCCCTTAAAAATGAAGGGTAGCTCACAAACATAAATAATTTCCTGAAACCATGTTCAAAGGAAAAGTCTCTGCCTTTCTGTGATGGATACACACAGGAAAGGGTCCAATATTTTAGTCACTGCTTAGTCAACAAACTTTTTATGTGACTAGACATCATTTCTAAAACAACCGTCCAAACCCCAACCAAACAAAACAACAAAAAGCCCATGTTTCTCTCTTGCTTTTTGTGTTTGCCCTTCTACGGGTATCTGAATTTTTAGATTTCTCTTCTCGTACATTAACGCATAGAAATTGACTAAAGAAAGATGATCAAGAAATTATGTCTATGGACCAAGCACATACTCCAGCTTTATTCAAATTAATCTCTCTGAGATGAGCTGGAAAGGGTTCTGGCAGACAGAAAGGCTTCTTCCAGTCCTAGCAACTCCTATGCCTTCCTCCCCCTCTGCTCCTGAGGAGCCAGCATGTCCTCTTCCCCCCAGAGATCCAAATCATTACAGCACTAAGGGGCATAGGCTATCAAGGGCTATTCAAAGCACAGCTCATTTTTTTTTCAGTGGATGCTCAAGATAGCACCAAAACCCACTAAAACAGAAACAAGAACATTTCATCTTGCCTTTTTAGAGAAAAAGGATCACTTACAGCATGCTCTAATGGTTTTAAGCAGACCCCTAAGTCTCTAAGCAGAGTTATAACCCTGAATAAAACAGTTACTTCAGTGTAATGTTGCTTGCTCAGCAATTACTAGCAAACGTGCATTAGTAAAACATGCCCTGCAGAGTTAATAGCCTGTGAATGTGCTTCCTGTGCATGCACTAACACTGTAAGGCACAACACCTGTACTGTGTTTTTAAAATGCTTACGCATTCTATAAGGGCCCATCACAATAAGATCACTATTTCCTGTGTAACTGTTACTGTTCATAAAGATGGCCTCAGAGGCACATCTAGACCACCTCGAACTCTGAAAGCGATCACTTCTTTTGACCTGAAATCCACAGCTTGGCCCCACCTGGGGTAGACAGCAGCAGAGTTTCAGTCTGACTAGTTTACTCTCTCTTATAAACCGTGTTTCACCAGCAACTTCTTCAGGTTTTAGATTCCATCCTATTATGACTGTTGTTATGAATTTCATTTCAGAGGCACTGGGATCACAGAGTCAGCACACTAGAACACAGAAAGATCAGCAAAACTTAGAGACTAAATTTCGACTCTATACAGATACAACTGAAGAAGGCTGTCAGATTTTTTTAAATCAGTTGGACACCCTTGACAAATGCAGTTTCAATGCCTCTCTACCTCTGGTGATGATAGTCCATGGCTGGTCGGTATGAACTCACATTTTATTTTTAATTCAAACTACATAACATTTGTTATATTTTCCTTCTCATTATGCTAGTGCCAAAAGTAACTCCAGAAGAAAGGTTATGATGAGAAAGATGGTGGATTTCCCTGGTAGCAATAATGGCTAGAAATAATACGAAGTGGATATTCCTCACCGAGATTCTGAAGGAACAGTCTACAAGAAATTTTTCGTGTGGGAGTCCCACAACAAGGATTAGATTTACCCTAGGTTAAAGCCAGCAGAGTTTGAACAAGTAGCTGAACTAATGTGCTATGTCTCTGGAGGACTGAATACCAGTTTCATCTCTCTGATATGTTCACTGCCAGTTATTTAGAGACATATTGAAAAGAACTGCACAGAATCTCCCCGCATCGTTCTCACAGATACACCTTTACAGAGAACTTCTCTATAAGCCCCTTCAGCTGAAAATGACGCCTTCAACATCAATGAATTATCACTGAACTGCTCTATCACAGTGAAAGAAATTGTGTCATTTTAACGGATCCTTGATTCTCATAGAACCAATGTCACCACATAAGGTGGCAAAGTGGATCTTTCTTGCTGATCTGGGGATATGCAGAGAATCTTTGAACAACACCCTTGACGCATTAACTCTCTTAACAAATAAATGTAGAGCTCACTTTGGATGAAATATCACTCGATTACATTAGACAAGCCTCCTAGATAAGAATTTGTTCAAAACCTATAACCTCCTTACGGTCAAACCACAGGTCTGAGGCTGCTGCCGTTGAATTTTATATTTCATATTAATTTAATTTGCAGAGGTGTGGGGCTCTTAGAGGCGTTTGTATGGAAACCTAGAACTGAGATTCCCAAATTCTGTTGAAACACCAAAAGAGATAAGAATAGTCTACCAACTGAGGAAATATGTGCAACTAGAGCAAGAGTTAGCTCTGATAGATTAAATAATAATTCTGGTCCATCAAATCAAAAGCAGTCTGTGATGCTCCTAAGGAAACTGTGATCTGGTCATTAAAAAAAGAATGACCAAAAAAAGGGAGCAGATTTCAAAACAGAAGAGATGTACAATGCAAACGCTCACTGGTTTGCAATCCTTCAGCTTCCTTCCCTCTCCAACCCTTTTAGCTTAAATTTACAGGGACAGTTGCTCTTGAATGAAATCAGAATTTTTCTGGGCATTTCTGTCTTTTTATCAATAATACCAATTACCTCAGGATGAGTAAAAGTATTTAGGGACATCATTTCACGGATTAGTTCATATTATAATACATAAGCTATTACACAGGTCTTATACCGATTCTTAATTTTTTTTGTCCACCAAAATCCAGAAATTCTCAGCACTGAAGCACACTGAAGCCCCTAAAATCTAGTTATCAGCATTAACCCTTCCTTGTTTATATTATGTTTTTTGTTTCCCCGAGCTTTTTGCAGGAAATACTTTCCCTTAAGAATGGTTCACCCCACTGCTTTTTTTTTTTTTTTTTTTTTTTTAT
>NW_010415684.1:61584-67942 GCF_000710305.1 Buceros rhinoceros silvestris
AACAGGTCGATGGGATTTTAGAAGGTTGGATTTGGAAAATGGCAGCAGCTTTGAAGTCTCAGCATAAACAAGTTAATGTCATCATTGCAGACTGGCTTACGCTTGCTCACCAGCACTACCCCATTGCAGTACAGAATACACGCTACATAGGACAGGAGATAGCAGACTTCCTGGAATGGCTGGAGGTAAGAGCCCCCAGAACAACCCGCGTTTCTCTGGGAAAGACCCATTTACCTATATTTACACTTCTACCACTCCTCTGAAATACTATGCTGGGTAACACTGTTCATTTCAATCATGTTTCTTTAACATATTGCAAATTTTACATTCATAAACTTTCATATGACTTCATAAAACTTTAACCATGCAAGAGAAAAAAGCAAGTGGTCTTGTTTATTAAAATATTTTGTCACCCTGACTCCTCTTTCATCTATCCATAGTACTAATTTAAGCTACCTAATTTGAAATGAAATTGTACTCTGCAGCTCATAATGAATTTTTAAATACATTAAATATGGTGAGGCTTAAGGTGGAAAGGAAATAAACCACAAAGCTGAAAGATTTGTAGCAAATACCACTGAAGGGCTAAGCTGCTTTTCAACAGGATGGCAGAAAGAACAGAAGTTGTCAGGTACCACGCCC
This sequence comes from Buceros rhinoceros silvestris, assembly GCF_000710305.1. Classification (NCBI taxonomy): domain Eukaryota; kingdom Metazoa; phylum Chordata; class Aves; order Bucerotiformes; family Bucerotidae; genus Buceros; species Buceros rhinoceros. Next base: position 62,227 of record NW_010415684.1, read on the forward strand.
TGTTAAGGACAACAGGCAGAAGAGCCGGAGTCACTATTTTTCATTGTGACATTACAAGACACCTCAGCTCTTGGTCAAATGTAGTTTAAGTCGCTGGAGCCTAAAGTCATAGTTTGAAGCTGTTTAATTATTGACTGAATCAAATGGTGGACTTTGTTCAGATCCTAGGAGGGCACACCACTCTGTCAACGATAAAGACAGTCTGGGATTTCTCCACTGTCAACAAACAAATCGAGGCTTGAATAAATGACTCCTTGCTCCAGCATTGTGCATAACTTCTCTTATACCATGATATGCTCCAGGATTCAAATTAACCATAAATTTTCACAGCATTCAGTTGAGCATGTTCCAGCAGTAAACCTTCCTTCTGTGGAGAAGCATCTCTCCTGAGTTTTACAGTTAAAACCCCTTCATTCCAACCCCCACGACTATCTTTCTGCTATGCTTCTGTCCACTTATTGGCGTGTATTTGAAACAACCTCAACGAACCTGACAACAACTGCAGTGCCATGCAACATTTTCATGAAGCATAAAGTACATCTTAGTGCCCTTAGTCCAAGAGTTAACAGGGCACTATCAGGAACAATCTCAATAGCATCCATCTCAGTAATAGCTGCCACGAAAACACCTGATTGTGATTTCTAAGAGATGCCTCTCAAAAGAAAGCTGCCAAGTTTCAACTCATCTTCACAAGAGACAGGTATCAGGACTGCAAAGTCACTCCACTGGGACAGGCGATACCCACAATGAAATTAAAACAGAGATTTGCCCTTCCTGCAAGAAAAATATGCCACATTTTTCTTTACAAGAAAGAAAAAAATTGGGCCTTGCAACTCAGGTGAAATGTTTAAGATCTAGATAGTAATTGATTAGGTAGAAAGAAGGGCCTGAGGCCAATTGGCCTTCAACAGGTTTGTTACAGATCAGCTACCCAGTTACGTACAAATCAGTCTAGAAACGTCACTGTCGTATCACTTGGCGTGTCTGATCAATGTTTTGATACTTTGGCTTCTAATTTGGCCTGTGCTAGTATCTTGGGCAAAAAAAGCAAGGCACTTCCTATAAAGCATTGTTTTACACTGAAATTAAGGACAGATACTCATTTTATTGTCATAGGAAAGCCAAATGCTGCAGACAAAAGGCAATATACGTTTGCATCACTTGCAACAAGCAGCAACAAAAACCCTGCTCCCCATGTTAGTGGGTTTCCTGAGCATAGCACATAAGCAGCAGTGCCCAGGTGTGTGACATTTTCCTTCTACATGAAAAGGAGGCAAGGAACAACATCAGCCAGCAAAGAAATTTAATGCACGATCCACGCACCTCATTTGACCTCCATCATCAACACACAAATTTCTTGTGTTCAAAGCCATGCCATTCCCAGCTTGTAGCAATTACTTCACTGTTTACTTTTCACATTTCCTGTACCTAAAATCAAGCTGTTGCTATCTTCCAGGAATCCATCCAATTCTCCAGAAGCAACGCTCATCTAATTGGGTACAGCCTAGGAGCTCATGTTTCAGGATTTGCTGGAAGTTATATCAGTGGTACGAAAAAGATTGGAAGAATTACAGGTAAACAACCTAAAACTTTAAGAAATGTAACAGTTAACTGATTTAAGTTACATAGATATGACATATCAATGTCATACCAATATGTAGCTGTCGAACAGCAATATTTGCCAGTTTAGAAGTTGCGTCCCATTGGTTCAGAAATTAGATTTAGAAAATTTAATGAAAATACTTTAAAATTAAGTATCACAGTATTTCCAGCTTTAATCTTTCCTACCTCAGTCCAGACTATGACATACAGAATAAAAAGGCTTGGGGATTACAAGCCATAAACCAAAGACTCAAGATGCATATTGCTTGAATTTATCTTGAATCCATTCCCACTAACGCCTTCAACTGTAAGTTAACCACTAACTTTGGATCTTTTGTCACTATCTTGACCCAAAGCCATTCAAATACACTGTTCATTGTTGGAAACTAATTTTTAAAAAGAAAATTACGTTAAGGATATTGACTAACTGTGCTTGAGCTTTCAACTGTGGTACGTCACTCGTACAGTGAATCGAAGTCAGTTCTCCTGTGGCAAAACTGAGAGTCCTGGATTACGTTTTACAAGAAGCATATTGTTAGGGTATCCCTAACTGTGCTTAAAGTAAACAGTTAACCATAACACTTGATTGTCTTGACTAGTGGCATTATGAACCTTCTGTAATGCTTTGCACCTGTACTAATTGCGAACACATAATGAAAACCCATTTATGAGGTTATTGACACACCGTATCAATACCACATCTAATGCAGAGCGACAGCTTCAAAAAGAAATACAAATCCACAACGGATGTGCATTTTACACGAGCCCAACCGCAGCTACATTGAAGTTATCGGGGAAAGCATTTTACTTAAATCTGATACCTGATTTGGGATTGAGGCAAATACGCATGACTGTAGTTTGAAGTCCCAATTCTGATCTTGGATCCACTGCCACGTACCACAGTCCGTTACACAACTGGCTCTTGTGACAGTGCCTGCACGCCAAGAAGCTGGTTTTGGACAGCATGTCATGATGTTACGCTCATATATACACTGAAGGACTTTATTCATAACTGCTGCTTGTTCAAGCCATATTAGTACATCAGACCTTGACAACGAATAAGTAAAAAACATTAAAACACATTATTTATTGTACTGGCTATATGCATTCTTCAGCAAAAATTACTCAGTCTTGTAACAATAAGCTCCAAAAAATCCATCGTGATAAAAGCTATTAAAAATAAAAGGAAATGTATGCTTTCAGGGTGATGTCCCTACTTGTAGCTTGTATTGTTAGTCTTGTCCAGTGCCATGTATGCAACTGTGTTAATCCACACACCAGCCGAAGAATCTCAAATTTAGAAGATTGTCCTCAAAACTGAATGCAAGCAATCCATTTCCATAAATCGATTCCCAACCAAAAAAGAGCACCAGACAAACATATCTAGCAAACTAAAATTCATTGAGACTCCCTAAGTGAAATACTGTTTTTCTGAATACCGTAATAATTTGCCTTGAAGACTCTAAAGTTTAAAAATTATTATAAACAACATTTATCAGACATGTAGCTCTTGTAAGCAGTAAGTGAAGCTTTATAAAGTTTCGGGTCCCAAATGTGGGATAAAAGTCAACCTTGTTGTGAGACTGGTGTCTTCAAAAGGGCCTCTGAAATGCATGACCTTGAGAGCATGAAAGAACAAAATTCAGTAAACATCCCATGAGTGACAAAGCAGTAGTGAGCACGGTTTGTCTGTAACAAACACTCCTATCTCTGGGCCTCTGTCTTTTGTCCTTGTGCACGTAGCAGTTAGTGTTTATTACAGCACCTGTGTTTACCTTTTGGTGTAACCACCTACCCTCTGCAGGACAAGTGTTCCTAGCATTGCTTCTATCAGTCAAACACCATGTAAAACACCAGGGCTTGCATTTTTAAGTATCTGCCACAGACTCTTCTCATCACAGTAAAAGAACAGCCCATCTGCGTTATATCACAACTGGGTTATTTGCAATTGTTACAGGCCTTGACCCTGCTGGTCCCTTGTTTGAAGGAATGTCACCAACAGACCGTTTATCTCCAGATGATGCAAACTTCGTAGATGCAATTCATACATTCACGAAACAGCACATGGGTCTCAGTGTTGGCATCAAGCAGCCTGTGGCTCATTTTGACTTTTATCCCAATGGAGGCACCTTTCAGCCTGGCTGTCACATCATGCACGTGTACAACCACATTGCACAATACGGAATCGCTGGTAAGAACCAACGGCACAAAACGGGAAGCAGCACTGCAGCTGCACTGTAGCTTTGTGAAACTTTACAGATCTCTGTAACGGTCTTAAACAGCATCTAATAGGAGTACTCCCTCCCATTACATACAAGGAAATTTCTTTTCTAGAAACAGGTTATCTGATTTTTACATGTACTGAATTCAAACTGTTCTTATTAATCCAGTACAGAATCTGGCACTTCTGAAAATGAGGCCAGGAGCAACCTGCTGTCAAGCAGTTCTCAATAATTTCAGAAATATTTGTTTTAGTGTAGAGGAAATGAGAAAACTTATTCTAATTAAGCCAGATTCATCTAGAGTGCAATTAATTATTTCAAATCAAATAAAGCACAGGGCTGTACCTCCTTAGCTCACCGTTTCCCAACTCCCCATCCTTCAGCTGTGCAGACTGCTCTCTCTGACTGCCAGTGTTCCATGTCACATTTTATATGTAGCAGCTTATTTTCAATGTACCTAAACATAAACACATAAACTGATGCAACATACTGAAAAAAGGTACAAACACACAGTAATAACCAGAACTGTTCAGTGAAAATGCCCAAGGATACTGTTCACCCAACATACTTTCTCAATCATCATGACACTATCTAAATGAAGGCCTTACTTGTTAACAGATAATGCATGACAAATGTGAAACCAAGGAACAGCTAGAAAGCTTATCAGTGAAGACATATAAAACCAGTCCATCGTGGTATGTCCTGATTACAGAGAAGAAAGTAACTTTTGTAATTTGATGACACTTAAGGAAGAAAGAGATACTTACTTCTCATAAAAGCAGATCTATGTATTTAATATTTACTGAATACATTTTTGCTTCTTTTTCCTCAGTAGTAGCTGCAAACAAAATTCAATTCAGCATGAGAGTTTGTCACTTGACAGGGACAAAATAAGACATTACAGCATAAGCTGCCAAAAGACAATGGTGTTCAGCCATTCAGAATGAGACTGATGTCTTTAATGTGGCACGATCGGGAAGTCTGGAGATAGCTTCAAATTGTGTTGCACGTTGACCAAAACAGCCAGGACAATGAAATCAAGGTTCATATTTACACTCCTAAACAGTCAGGTCAAGGAACTTTAAGCAGTAAATTATTCAATTTTATTATCATGTGGGTTCGGCCAAACTATTTTTTGGTTATCTTAAAGGCAGGGTTACTACAATGGATGACTTCCGAGGCAAGACCATGTTTTAGCAGTTAAAGGGAGTGGGGGCGGAAACAGTAACATATGTTTATAGTTGGTTACCATACCCTCTGCCCCTGAAATGGTAAAGAGGAACAAGGGCATGCAAAATTCTGTTGTTTGCATTTTTTCAGGCATCACTCAAACTGTGAAATGTGCCCATGAGAGGTCAGTCCATTTATTCATCGACTCTCTGCTTCACAACGATAAGCAAAGCACAGCATACTGGTGCAACGACATCAACGCTTTCAACAAAGGAATGTGCCTCAGCTGCAGGAAGAACCGGTGCAACACACTGGGCTACAACATCAGGGAGGAAAGGCTCCCGAAAAGCAGACGGCTCTTTTTGAGAACAAGAGCACATATGCCTTTCAAAGGTTTGTGGGAATACTCGTTAGCCTTCAGATAGATCACAAAGTGTGAGAATGAGCCTAAGCTTTGTGATCCTGTTTGCTCATTTATTAAAGCTTGTAAAATCTATGGGAACAATCAATTTGCTGAGACAGCTGAGAATCCCGGCAGGCCATCTTGATGCCCTTTCATCAAGATCGCGACTCTCAGTATTTCTGTGGGAAAAAGCATGCTGAGTGCTTGCCACAGGCTAGCTGTGCATCCGAGGCGGCAGAGATGCTTAGGGTCCTGACAGAGAGCATTCTCCTACCGGTGGCCTGCGCCAGTTTGTTACCGCACACGCGGGCCGGCAGCC
>NW_010415684.1:68017-68440 GCF_000710305.1 Buceros rhinoceros silvestris
TTGTTAGCACCCACCGGGACGGGACAGCGGAGCCAAACCAGCAGCCGAGTTGCTCTGGGAGTCTGTAAGACCTCCTGTTCCAAGTCTGCCCAGATTTTATCTGCAATTAATCTACAAGACATACAAATTATTACTTTTCAAACAACGGACAGACAAGAGATTAGATTCACACAGAACTGTGGCGCTAAGATAAAGTGGGTGGTACCCCAGCTTTTTCTCCATTAAATTACTTCAGCCAGAGTGCAAGGCGAGAGTGTTCTGAGCTCAGAGGGACAGTCGGTGTGGTGTCCGGCAGGGGTTACCGGAGCCAGAGGAAGCAGCACTCACACAGGGAAGCGGGGCCCGCCTGCCAGCCTGCAGTGCCGAGCGGCCCGGAGCTGGCTCCAGGCTGCTAGCGGCCCAGGGAGCCCCCAGCCCGCTGCT
>NW_010415685.1:0-7263 GCF_000710305.1 Buceros rhinoceros silvestris
GGCGGTGACCGCGGGCCGCGCCCGGGGCCTGTCGCTGTTGCTGCAGCCAGGCTTTGGCTCTGCTGCCCCGGGGGTGTGGGGTTACGTGGGTGACCCCCCACCGACCACTGTGCCTGAAGGGAGGCCTTCCCTTCCCAGCCAGCCCGTGGTGCAAGGGCAGCCGGCTGCCAGCAGTCCCTGAAACACAGGCATGCTGCAGGTTAGGGGTGGCGGGGTTAGGGCTTCAAGGAGGCAGGGTAGAAAAAGGAGTCTCTGGAAGGTACAGAGAGGTTCTAGGAAATGGGTGCGAGGGACCTGCGAGCACTGAGTCAGCGGGGAGCACAGCTGGCTGGACACGAGCCAGCAGTGTGCCCAGGCGGCCAAGAAGGCCAAAGGCATCCTGGATTGGTTCAGAAGTAGTGTGGCCCGCAGGAGCAGGGGAGTGATTGTCCCCTGTACTCGGCACTGGTGAGGCCACACCTTGAATACTGTGTCCAGCTTTGGGCCCCTCACTACAGGAAGGATGTAGAGGTGCTGGAGTGTGTCCAGAGAAGGGCAACAAAGCTGGTGAAGGGCCTGGAGAGCAAGTCTTCTGAGGAGTGGCTGAGGGAACTGGGATTGTTTAGCCTGGAGAAGAGGAGGCTGAGGGGAGACCGTACCGCTCTCCACAACTACCTTGAAAGGAGGTTGTAGCTTCTCTCAAGCTCAAGTTGCACCAGGGAAGGTTTAAATTGGGTATTACAGAGCAGATCATCTCAAGTGCCATCACAGGGCATGTATGGGACAACCAGGTGATCAGGCCCACTCAGCATGGGTTCATGAAAGGCAGGTCCTGCTTGATTAAGCTGATCTCCTTCTATTACAACTTGACCCACTTAGTGGACAAGGGAAAGGCTGTGGACACTGCCTACCTGGACTTCAGTAAAGCCTTTGTTACCATTTCCCATAACATTCTCCTGGAGAAACTGCCTGCTCGTGGCATGGATGATACGGCTTTTCACTTGGTAGATAACTGGCTGGATGGCCAGGCCCAAGGCTGGTGGTGAATGGAGTTAAATCCAGTTGGTCACCAGTGGTGTTCCCCAGGGCTCAGTGTTGGGACCTGTTCTCTTTATCAATGATCCGAATGAGAGGATCAAGTGCACCTTCAGTAAATTTGCAGATGACACCAAGCTGGACAGGAGAGTTGATCTGCTTGAAGGTCGGGAGGCTCTACAGAGGGATCTAAGGCCAATGGTATGAGGTTCAGCAAGGCCAGATGCCAGGTCCTGCGCTTGGGTCACATCAACTCCCTGCGACACTACAGGCTTGGGGAAGATTGGCTGGTTAACTGACCGGAGGAAAAGGACCTGGGGGTGCTGGTCGACAGCCAGCTGAATATGAGCCAGCAGTGTGCCCAGGTGTGTGTCAGTCTCTTTTCCCAAGTAACAAGGGATAGGATGAGAGAAACAACCTCAAATTGCTCCAGGTGAGATTTAGATTGGACTTTAGGTAAAATTTCTTCACTGGAAGTGTTGTCAAGCACTGGAACAGGTTGCTCGGAGAAGTGGTTGAGTCACCATCCCTAGAGGTATTTGAAAGACGTGTAGATGTGGTTCTTCAGGACATGGTTTAGTGGTGGACTTGGCAGTGCTGGGCTAACGGTTGGATTTGATTATGTTATGGGTCTTTTCCAACCTCGGTGATTCTGCGAAAGAAAAAATGAAACTGTGACAGAAATAGGGTAATACAGGATCTGAGGGAAAGGCTGAAGGGAGAAGCATAAGAAAGAAAGGAAAGTGTGGGATACATAGGTGAGAAAAGACAAAGAAAACATAACATTCAGAAAAGAAAAATGAAACCTTCCCCCCCGCCCTTCTTTTAACCATTTGTTCTTCAACAAAGATGATCCTTGTGGGGAAGAGGACTTCTGCCTGCACAACTTCAAAGATTATTGGGTGCTGGGGCCACCTTCTTTTCCAGTATCATCCTGTGATGCAGAACTATCTCCATCTTCACAACCTCCTGTCTCGCGTGTGCTCTGCCAGCATGACCCCATCCGCTGTAACCCTGCACTCAGCACAGCTGTTCTGTTGGGCCATAGCCCTCTGTTGGGCCTTAGCCCTCTGCTGGAAAAAGGATGACAGGGAACCCCCAGCCACTGCTGGAACAAAGAGTCCATGAAGTAGCATTTGCACAGCTCCCGCGAAGTGGGAGCAGGGGAAAGGGGGAAAGTGGGGTTAGGCTAAGTGTTTAATTCTGATGTCTTTTGCTATCGTGCTTAGAATCATGCTGCTGCTGCGGTATTAAGTCAAAACCACCAAAAATGGCAAAAATAGGGGTCACTGTGGGAGAAGATACAAGGAATATGGAATGCCTTCCAAATACCCACCTTGCTCTACATGTACCTGAGGCTGAAATTTGAGCCATGTGTGTATGTGCAGTTTTCTGAAAATCTGTTTCTGCAGCTTGCTGCAAAGTGATGGCTAAGGAAGCAGATATCCTGAGTCTTTGGCCCTCAATACTGTTTTACCAGTGTAGCCAAGCAATAAAAAGAAGATAAAAGTTTAGTCTCTTCTTGAACTCAGTTTTCATGGAAATATATGGAATTAGAATTAGTTATTTTGAACATAAACTCAATTTTATGAATACAGTCACTTCATCTTGGTGAATGAAGTATGATAAACCAGGCAGGCTGGCTCAAAGTCATTCCAGAACCAAGGGACATTTATGACACGATGCTGACCTTCAGATGTGTGTTCCATTTGGAGGCTCTGTGTCTGAAATAACTGTTCCTGTGCTCAGAATAATTAATTCAAAAGTCATTTAAAATTTCATTAGGAACTGAAGTTTAAAAATAAACATACTTATTCTTCACCTTTTTGTGCCTACTAAAGCTGAAGTGTTTTGCAGGTACAGAACCTATAAAATACAATTAATTTGGAGGTGAATCCTCCAAATGGTTGTAAATAATTATAGTTCATTTTGAAGTCGTACCGGTCTTTACTGTTGCTTAAGCAAAGCCATTACTATACTATTCAGTATGTGTACTGTCTCTCTGACACACAAACGAGACATAATTAGCATACAATGCTCCTTGATAGATTACATGCCACTTGCAGAGACACAAAATATTAATTCTGACGTGCAGATGTGTTTATGACTTTACCAGCTATTAGTTTTCATTTTAAAATACAATAAAATACTACAATGGATCTATCTGTTGCTGGTGAAAAAGAGGTCTGATGACAATGTAAACTTCCTTCGTACACTGTTTTCAGTATTCACAGAAAATATCAGTTGTTCCTAATAGAGAGCATATTAACTTTCCTCAAACCTCACCCACAATAAACTATAGAAACTTTGTAGCAGTGGTAATTAATGTTGGTTTGAAATACCAAGTTTTAAAACAACACTGGGAGAAATTATTCATTGTGATGTTGAAGCTAATATTTTGTCTGGAGTAGCACTTCGGCACCCTAGGTTATGATACCCTGAAGTACTCTTTGTCGATTATTTTACAGAAAAGTGTAAAAAAGGCATCTGTGAATGATTTTTTCTTAAAAGCAAAGTGGTAGAATGAGGTTATACTTAGAATCGAAAGTAAAGAGAACTTGGTTACAAATGAACGATGAATACAATAGCACAAAACAAAAGCTATGATACCTGATGAAGGTACTACTTTCTCTTTTTACAACCTACAGTGGACAAAGAGGTACTGTTTAAAGAGTGCGTTGGGCGTATTTTAGATTAAATGCTATGTGGAGAACATTCTTCTTCATCAGCTGTAAATTCTGAGTGGTAGTGGACTATTGCATAAGCTGAAGAGTATACCTATGTGATTAAGAGTTTTGTGATATACAGTACTCACATGCACTACTTAGTAGTTTTGAGTAATAAACTGGCTAAAAAAATTCAGAGTATTGAAACCCACATTAATTTCTTCGTATTCAGCAATGTAGCGTATTTTCAGAGTTAAATCAATAGAGATGTTTGCACAGTGATGCTTCTGCTGTATATCAGTGCAAGTGGAAATGCCAATACCTGGCAATAAATAAATACTCTCTTCTGTAGTGCTTTGAACTGAAGCCTTTATGGGGAGAGCAGCTTGAACAGACAACTGTAATACTTCCCTCCCTCACATAATCCGTGAAGTTTTAGAACATTAATCATTAGTCTGCTATTCCCTCCGGCACTTTAGTGTACATGGAGGGATTTTGTATCACATTTAGAGAAAATCTACCCACATGCAGTAAGGTATTGCTGCATAGTACTAGTTTGATTTAGACTGGGTAGAGAATGTTAGTTTTGGTTTTGATAGTTAAGTTTGGAGTGCTATGGCAGCCTTTGAGAATACCATGTTTTTTAAAAGATGATTAAGGTATTTAAATTCACTGCACTAGAGCACAGATTCAAAGAGTTTGGGTAATGGACAACACCGAAACAGGCTTTGAAAAACCTGTAAGTACCAGACTTCTCTGCTTCCCACAGATTAGGCCTCCTGATGGCTATTTGTACCTGTTAAATATATAAGACATCTATGCTTTCATATCTGCACCTCAATTCCCCTGGCTTTGAAACAGCAGTGATAATTTTGACTTAAATATTGTGAAGATACATTAATAAATATGAGCAAAACTCTTTGAAGTGGAAAAACATAATGAGGTTTAAGTGTATTCCTTTTTGTCATCATTAACCTGTCAAACCTTTAAATGCTGAAACTGGAAATGTTTCAATGCTCTTGGAAAAAAAGAGCAGAAATGCCAATGGAGATGATAAAGAAGCCAAGATCCAGATCAACTCAGCTAAACAAGCAAGTAAAATGAATATGGAGGGAAAAATGCAAGGAACAGAGCAGATCTAAAAAGATACAGCTCTGAAAAGTGAGAAGAAAATCTGAAACAAATGCTGCCAGCAATTGGAAGGGCAGTTAGTATGTTATTAAGAAGTAACTTTGCATAACATTCTGAGTGAATGGGTGTTAAGACAATGTGTCAGAGAAGTGTGGGAAGCAATTTATCTCCTAAAGTCTCAAACAGATCAATGGTGCCCTCTAAGTGTCTATTTCTTCTCCTCTGACTCTAAGAGGAGCATAGGGCAACTACCTCAAACGGATGAATCCCCGCTCTTCAGAGTTCAAGTACCTCCAGTGTTAGGGGATGCCCAAATGGAGGATTTAAGATAACAGTTTTGATCTTATCTTAAAACCTGACTGCACAAGAAGACCGAGGCTGGGCAGAGATCCACAAGTGAAGCAGATGATAGACTTCAGTCTGCTGAAGTGGGTGAAGATAGACTTGCAGGAGCAGCTAGAAGGAGGAAGGATCAAATGTAGGGATAACAAGCAGAACAGTCTTGCTGTTGCAAATCCTGAAATGGATTCAAGATGCTTAATTTTCATATTTCACCTAAAAATAGCATATATTTGCAGACTAGAGGTCAAAACCATACAACTTCATTTGCATAGAAGGTAGGAATCCATTGCTGGTAGCGGTCAGTGATCTGTATGGTGGATCACCGACCTAGCCATAAAGAGAAAGCAAGTATGTGGTAATTGCTTGCTTAGGGATGCTTTTGTTCTGGTTTTTTTTTGGAAAAAAAAAGGTGGACACACATAACTAAGAACTGTATCATCATGCATAAGTGCATGAAAGCCAAAATAATGCTGGATGGCTTTTCCTAACTTCTCAGGATGTGATTTCTCAATCTCCTAATATTCTTTCAACATAGCTTTCGTGTTGTGATATGTGGAAGGCCAGAATTTATATCCATTATTATTGCTTCATAGAAGAGAGTAGGAACATATTTTAAGTATTTATTATCCTTCTTTTGAGGTGACACTTTGAAAAGCTTCTAAGAAATCATAAAGTAAGAAAAATCTCTCTTTGCACTGATTTTGTACCAGCTTAGGATGACTGATTTTTCAAAGAAAACAATAGATTTCAGCAACATGAAAGGTTTGACTGGTGATGCCAAATAAAAATTATTTTTAAAAAGCCCAAGCTAGTTGTTCTAAAGTTTTCATTTTATGCCCAACAAGTTGATCTTTGTCCTTCAAGGTAATAAAATACTGTGACAAGCCAAGAACACAGAGTTCTTGTCTCTTTTTTTTTTTGTTTTTCTTAATGAGAAGCCAAGGAAACCCACGTAACTGAGAGGAAACCTGTAGGCTTGCAAGCAGGAAGAAGCAAACTCACTTCTCTCAGCATCACCAAATATTTTCTACTACTGCTGCAGACCAAAAAACATCTGCAAAGAACTATAGCAATGGGAAGAAAAAACAAAAAAAACCAAACAAAAAAAACCATAACAGAACTTTTTGGAAATAAGAAGAGATGAAAGTACGTGAATAAAAATATTTTTTAAATGAGAGGGTAGAAAAAAATGAAATTATTCTTAAATCACAGGAAAAATACACTCGCAAACAGAATAAAGAGGGGGAAGGAAAACTGAAAGTAAGTGCAAGATTGAATGGGAAGGACAGACATGAATGATTCAGAAGTAGCAGAGATTGTTTTGTGTTCATTTGGAAAGAAATTTCCATAAAGGTTGGACAACTTAAAAGTAACAAAAGGTTTCTAAAAATAGCTGTTCCTAAAAAGCAGTTAAGGAAACATTTGAAAAATGTGCAGAGTTGTAAGTCGGTCAGCCAGCCCAGCTGCTACACATCCTAGGGGATAAAAGGTATTTGCTACAAAACTTCCTGCAGCACTGTCAATGAAGCCTGAGAAGAGGGACAAATAGTAGAAGACTGAGAAAATTCAAATATGGCCTCTTGTTCTAAAGAAAGCATAGAATGCCCTTTGGACCCACCATTCCGGAAATAATATGTCACTGCTATATATCTTATTCCAGAAATCCCACGTAGCAATAGAGGATGCTGTGCCTCAGTGACTGAATGATTAAGTAATTTTTGCTTAGAATTTTGAGTTAGTTCATGAAGCCATTACACCGACAGTGCAGAGATGCTTTGTAAAAACAAACCTTTGAATGAAGATTTCAGCTCACAGAGCTTTCGAGGCAGCGACTAGAGCCGGAACCCTGGAGACTGCCCTCGTTTTACCACCTGATGATCGGTGGCAAAGATACTCTTCCAGCTGTCTAGATGATTTATTACACATCCTTATAACAACCTTCATTTCTGTGTGTGTTTGCAGTATGTTTGTGCTGTCATATCAGGAAACAACTCTCTGTGTTCCAGTTTCATAATGCGGAAAACGCACTCACTGGGTCTTTACTTCTTGCAAATGATTGAACCAGGGTACAGTTTGGACAGGACGTACTGGGAGTGCAAAGGTGGCATTC
>NW_010415685.1:7343-10743 GCF_000710305.1 Buceros rhinoceros silvestris
ATTCCTGCAGCACTGTCAAGCGGTGCTGCAGAACTGATGTGAGAGAATTCCTCTTGAATCACAAGATAAACCAGTGGTTGTAATGAAACTTGCAATCTTCTGTTGCTTTCTGGACTTGTTTTACATCATCCTACAGGTCTCTGCAAAATGTATGGGAATATGATGTGTGGGAGACTGGACCACCGAGAATTTTCTTCATTTTAACCTCAAGAAATTTAAAATAGTTTTTAAATAACTCTCAAGGCAGATCTTACTTAGTATTTCCTTTCTTTCATTTAAAAGAAATAATTCGAATACTTGCTCTGTATGATACCCAGTGAGCAAGAAAACTATATTCTCCTTTTCCGGTTAGGCACTGAAGCGTGGAAGCCTTAATATTATTGCAAGGTTTCTCAGAGGCCCCCAGCCAATCCGTTCTGCCCGGACTGTTAAATAAGATGGAGGCTCCTCTTAAAGGAGGAACCAGATAGGACACGGATGCCAGTACGGAAAAGCTGAGTGTCACCAAGCTACTGGCAGCCTTATCTGGAAAGTTTGGTGTTTTGTTCTTGACTGCTCTATATAATATATATTTAACGTTGTGTTTCTTGTTGTTTTCTTTTACCATTACTGGCAATCTGTAATTTCTACATCCTCTGTCTTCTGTGTACTTCACTACACAAGAGAGTTATAAATACATCTAAATTTATTTGGTCGACTTCTGTGTTTATGCAGTTCCCACTGAAGTGAGGTCGCTGAACTAGAGAACTGACTCTCCGACTGGTTCTCAAACCCCTGCAAACCCCTGACAGCATCATGCTGTCATTCTTGGCAGTGAAGCGTGACCTCTTGTCCCACAGTGGCCAGGCATATTACCAAGAGCTTTTATCATAGTCACTTACTCCACATTTAATTAGTAGTATGTTTTTTTTTTTTCACAGCAGTGCATCTACGTGGCAGTTTTATTTTTTGTTTCCCTGAATAACCCCACGGCCTACAGATAGAAGTGAGAAATCAAAGGTCCTCACAAAAGCTTGTGTTTCTGGGAAAACGTAACATGGAATAAGAACCTGAAAATTATATTCAGATTTTATGTACTCATATTTCCCAGTTGTATTAAAAAACCATGGGAACAAGCTTCGGTCACTATGAAGCATCATGTGCTGACACCTCATCACATTGACACATCACCAGCTAAGTTCAGAGTAAACGTCTGGATACAATCAAGCAACCCATGGCCTTGGAAAAGATCTAACTTGAAGTCTCATGGGGAAATTATTTCTGGCTCTTAATTTAAGAAAAGGCCAAAGGAACTGAGCCCTGCAAGTCCTACAGTTAAAACTCAGAAATCCCATTTTGATTTGGATAAGTGAGTTTCTTTGTTGCTAGCAGGTATGTGTAGGAGTTAGTGAGGCACAGATCTCCTGCTATTTTGCCCTTAATGTGGGAAAATCAATCACCCTTTTTAAATGACAGGCTTCAGATAGAACATGCAGTGCCCCGGTGGCTGTGAAAAGGCACTCTTTTTCCAAGACTTTGATAGGTAGAGGAAGTTAAACAGAATTTTAACCTTTTTTGTGAGTACATTTGAAGTGACTGAGGGCCTGATTTTCATTTGCTTCCAGGCGGCTGCATTAAGCTTAAGGAACCTTAAATGGGCATAAGCTGTAATTAGGCCCAAGTCCCCTGTCTCTCCTACCTTAAGGTATGTAACAACTCTGAATCTTTAATGTCTATAGATGCAGCTTCAGGGGAGAACCTCTGACATCCAGCGATTCAGCTCTAGGGAATAGTGACAGGCTGGCAATAGCCCAGAAATATGATTAAACAAAAGTCTGTCCTCTGAAACACCAGAAAATCAGTATGTTTGAAAGCATTGAAAATTTATTATTATTCTTTATACTTCCTCTTTTCAGTATTAATATCTTACATATATATGAAAACAACTAGTACGGTTTTTAATCTATGTTGAAGAAGCCTAATAATTTTCATAGTTTATTATCTGAATATTTTACATAGCTGATACTTCTACTGTTATTTTTCATAGGTATTATTTGTGTACATATTAAAAAGGTCTTAGTGAATAAGGTCCACCAAGAAAAAGCTGGAGCTGTACTTTAAATGAGCAAAGCCAGTTTACATGTTTTGCTTATTAATATCCAGCAATCTGCCTAATTTCAAAAGGTGTGTGTGAAAACAATCTATTGCTCATGTAATACATTGTGATCCTCAAATAAAAAAGTTATACAAACCTGATTTTAACTTTAAAATCATAAACTGTTCTTAGAAGGATAGCGTAAGGGCAATAAAAGATGTTTCTATAGCCTTAAAATTACTGAACCTCGATTTCCCATACTTTTGTCCACCTCATTCAGGACCATCCTCACGCTCCTGGTTTTGCAAGGGGCACCAGTACTACAGGTAGCCTGCTCTGAGCTTGCTGGCTCATCAGTCAGCTGCTGCCACCTAAAATATGTCACAATTTATGTCAAATAATCTCCAGCAACAGTGCTATTTTAGCTTGCTGTTCTCCCCTATGTGCTTATTGATGCAAACACAGTAAAAGCATAATTTTCTTCTAGACTGTATTTCAGATGTAGACAAAGTTTCTTGGTGGATTCCTATGTTACTCCTAAGGCACTGAAAGGCAAAAAAAAAACCAACAAACCAAAAAAAGCCCACAAAAACCCCACAAAACCCCCAGACAGACCACCCCCCCGAACCCAGATTAAAAGCAGTACTGCAAACGCCTCGTTTCCTTAAGCAGCCATGTTAAGAAAAGCAGCTTATAAGGCCTGTGACAGTCCAGTGGTGAGAGGAAAGGAAAGACCGTAATACTGAGTCATGAGTCTTCAGTGCGAATCCTGTGCCAAGGCACCTGTGTCCTGAATAGAAAGAAATGGAACCTTTTTGGTAAAATATACCATAAGAAGGATGCAGGATATCCTAGGGAATTCCCACCAGTTATAGTCCTCTATAGTAACGAGAACACAAGTGAAGGGATGTTTAATATACACACTGAATTATTTAGCAGATGTAAGAGAGAAGAAAGAATATGCCTGGTCTCAGGAACCTCATGATATCCCTGGTACAGAGGACAGCAGAGGAGCAGGGCGGACAGATCATAGTCATTATGTGGTAGGTACACCCAAGGCGTGAGAAGGATCCATTCAATTTGAAAGCTACCGGGATTGCTTCCATGCCAAGAGCTTGATGGGACGTGAAGTCTGTCACAGCTACTTCTCCCCACACTGGGTTCCAGAGCAGCAGGGCCAGTCAGGAAGTAAGTGAGGAGGGTGCTTTTGTTTGGCACAAGCAATCTAGCTAGAATTTCCAGCCCATGGAGCAGAGCTAAAGAAAGGTGTCAGCCTAAGAATTAGAAGGATACTATATATCTTATATACACAATAATATATATAGT
>NW_010415686.1:0-4156 GCF_000710305.1 Buceros rhinoceros silvestris
TAACCGGGGTCAGCAGTAACCCGTACCTCAGCAACGCTCCACTGGCTGCTCTAAAGGGAAGCCAATGGCATCAGGTGAAGTGGGGAGGCTGGGATTGTCCCCGTGGCTGCGGTTCCGCAGCAGGTGGTAATGCTGGGAGGCTCTGCCTGCCTTCCACCCGCTCACACCCAACACCACCTCCATCTCCCACACAAAACCAGCCACTTCCACCCGGTCTCTAGAAGGACGGTGGAAGCGATGCTTTACCCGAGCAGCGCTGCTGGGAACTTGGTCAGGCATCCCAAACTAAACTGGGCATACCCCACCACCCTTTTCTAAGCACCCTCTTTACTCTGGGCTTTCACCTCACTCAAACATGAACCTTCTTCTCACGGAAATCACTGGGCAGCTGGGCCAGCGCTGCTGAATTCCAGTACCTTGTACTTGGTATTGGCAGGAATATTGGTTTTCCAGCGAACCGTGTAGTAGCGAGCATCCGTGATCTTCTGGTTCTTCGGCAGAGAGTTGTCTGCCCAAGTGATCCGTATGGTGTCATGGCTCAGGATGGAAGCCTGAACTCCCACCGGTGGCATCATGGGAGACGGATCTGGCACTGGAGTGTATGGAGCATTAATAACAAACAAATCAACCTCGGAAGTGTCTAGGGGATCGATGGGTAAAAAGTCGTGTATTATAATTAAAAAGGGAGAAGGTGGCATTTTAATGTGAACAAAACAAAAAAGGGGAAATGCAGGGTAGTACAATGAGATGAGAGGTGAGAAATGGAGAGAAAGAGAGAAAAGCCAGAGTTAATAGGTGACACCAGGCTGGCTAATACAATCACTCTGCATCGTGTTCCCGTCAGACGGGAAGGCAACACACACGTGCTGGCACAAACACCTCGTCGTATCAGTCACCGGAGCACTCGACCACAGCCCAGGAGCCCCAAACACGCAGTAACCGTCACTTCATCTGCCTCCTCTTGCAGAAACAACGAGGAGGAAAACAAGCTGGACGGCTTCTAGAAGGGCAAAGGCCCCTTCGTAGAAATTCCCGGGAACTCCCACCACCTTTTAAAGGCTGTTAACAGCAATCGAGTTCCCAGCAACGTGCAGTAAGTGAAGAAACTGCGATTCCAGCGTCCTCTAGAAACTCACTGAGAATTCCTGCTCCTCTGAAACAAACAGAACTGCCGACGTCTACTCAGGGTAACTAAGCGATGTCAGCAGCCCAGGAGGAGCCTGGTGGAATACTCACTCACTAGCCAATGTCCCTGCTTGAAATCTTTTGTTAATGCCTTACGAGCCCAAAAGACAACCCCAAAAAGCCAAGAACTTGTTTAGGGTAAGCAACAGCAGACTGAGACTTGGGCAAAGGAAATGCAGCATCCAAATCCCAGCGTAAAGACCCAAAACACCAGCTATGCTTGGCCACAAAGACCAGGATAAGGGCCGTGCCTTGGGAACTGCGCCCACGCCACTCGTGCTACCGGCACAGGAACGTGCCAAACACGTGCATCTGGGAGTGGTGGGAAGGTGATTTTGTCATCTAAAACCGAGCCCAGTTGCCGGTGGTTTAGTAAGCGGGTGAGGCACTAGAGCACGGCCAGGCCAGTCGGTTAAAGCAGTTAAAGCTTGGCGACAGCCCCGGCTCCCGCGCAACACGTCACCGCGATACCAGCGTGCCGATCAGCGTCACGAGCCCAGAGCAGCCCCCACCTTTACCTGAGTGAGGCCGGGTCACCGCGCTCTCGTACAGAGGGATCCCTTCGCCCACGTTGTTGAAGGCTTTCAGCGTGATGACGTAGTGGGAGCTGGGGTCTGGAGGGACACAAGAAAGGTCCTTTGAGGGGGAGCTGTCACGGAATCCTGCGCTCTGCTCCTCCATGTTGTCTTTGGTCAGGATTTGGTCTTTTCACCCAAACACAGGAAATAACTCGACTACGTCTGAATGGAGAAAGTCTCCACGCAGACCCGGCGGCAGCGCTCAGCAGTTCTCGCGAGGCGGCAATCCAGAGTCACAGCACGTCTACCTTCCCTGCGGCCAAACAGCGGTGAGGAAAACCACTGCCAAGTGAACACGCTAAGCTGCCCGACCAGAAAATGACTGGGAACTTCTCAGCAGTTCTCCACTTTACCTACCACAGAGAATTCTGGGGAGGGGGAAGCTGCATCTCCCTTTAAGGCAGACACCACTGCATCACGGTGACATTTTGGTTTCTTTTTTGCCAGAGGCACCTGTTCTGCAGCTCCAGGAGGGGAATAAGGGAAGGTCGCGCAGCAGGGATTGTTTTTCTAAGCAGCAGTGAAGGGAGAGCATCAAATCAAAATGCACTGTCGGCAAACGCAGTGAGTTCGGGGTCCTGGGTTTGGGGGTTTATTCCTCTGCCTCTTTATCATCAGCATATCGGGTTTATTTGAAATTTATCAACGGTTTGGCATCCGGTCTAATATCCGAGTAAGGGAGAAGATCCCCTTAAACCTGCCTATTTATTTATAACACCGTAATTAGCAAACAGCGACATAACGAGAGGCGAAGCGCGGGCCCCCGATGGCGACTCCCGTTCCTTACCTAGGTTCTCAATGGTGTAGTACCTCTGCTTGTAGTCCACCTTGACGGTCTGCGCGTGAGGACTGCCAATGCCATAGCCTATGGCGTAGCCGCGCACCACGATGTTCTGGTTCTCGGGGGGTGTCCAGCTCACCACGATACTGGTGACGAGCGGACGGACGTGTAAGGAACTCGGAACTTCGGGAACACGAGTTTCTGTTGAAGAAAAATGATGGAGTTAAAGGATTTGTCCTGTGCTTGGGGTTGTTTAAATCCTTGGGTCTCTTTAACATCCCTCACAAAATAAATGCCAGGATCCAAAAATGCTCCTAAGGACCATATCCAAGGTTCAAACTCTACCCCCACGAGCAACCCCGCTCTCAGCACGACCCAGCAGAGGCGGAACACGGATCCCTAATAACAGACGGGCTCCCACAACAGGCCACTGTAATCCCCTAATAGTTTTACTATGAGGTTTTTTTCCCCACCGGTGGTTAGGACTTGAAAGCAATCTGAAAGCACTAATGTGGCTCTGAGTACCCACACTTTTGTTTTAATTCCTTGAAAATTAAATAAGTACTTTTGTCCGGCCACGGTCTGCGGACAGATAGAAATCATTCTGCGCACTGGCAAGCTGAGCTCCCCGCTCTAAAATAAAATCAGTTCAGAGAGTTCTGCTTCCTGCAGGGATTTCATCTGAATGAAACATGCCGCATTTATCTCCGAACATTTAATAAAGCCCTGTAACAGGATTATTTGGATCATAACGCGCCACCAGCCTGCTAGCCCAGGGAGCCGATGGTCTCCAGCTGACGCAGCGATCCATTAAAGTTCACAGCTATTGAACGCAGCGGAGGAGGTGACATTTAACTCACAGACGGCAGCACACTCGGGACAAACTCCGCACTACTGGTCCACACCTCTTGCCTGTATGTTCCCGGCGGGACGTGCACCGGCCTGGCCCGGTGACACGGCCTCGCTGGCAACAGTCTGGCTCCCGTTTGTACTGAGGGCACTACGAGGTGATTATTTTCTATTTCAAATCAAAAAGCAGCCACGGAATAAAAAGGATCGACAACTTCCGTGTCTGTTCAATCCCAGAAAGTGAGGGCTGCCTCGAAATGCATTTGCACGGTGTCACAATGATCCACGAGAGCTTCCTGGAGACTCTGCACCGGCAAACCACGATGGCGAGGTGGTCCTGAGCACCACAGGTCGCTGCTACATGGCTGGGGGAAAAGACCTCGTTGCTGATGGCAGTGAGGGTCTACTAGTCCTGAAAATAGCACCCATTTCCCTTCTAACGTGGCAAAATAAAAGTTACTGGGGGTTGAACATTCTCTTTGGAAAAGAGACTAAGCAAGAAAAGAAAAAATTAGGAAAAATGTTTTAAGAGATGTGGTGAAGCACCCGTGAAGCACCGTGGTTAAGGGTATTAAGGGTGACAACGATGCCTTCCACTGCTGCTTGCCTGCTGTGGCACCTCTCCCACATTTGTTAGCGCCACAAAGCGCAGGCACAGCCCCCTCGTCCCTCAGCTAGGACCAAAGCCCTGCTCGGAACCCTCTGGGGTGGAACTCAGGGTTTCATTCGCATAGCGGGGGTGCTGCAGGCACACGGAACCGCT
>NW_010415686.1:4245-42704 GCF_000710305.1 Buceros rhinoceros silvestris
GGCTGCGGGCACACGGAACCGCCCTCCTGCCCCCCGCAGGGAAACCTGCCTCTGTTCCACAGCGTGCAAACCCCTGCACGATTAACGGACGGGTTTTATTAGAACATAAAATCGAGCCAGTATTACACACATCTTATAATGTATTATTCATTAAATATGGGAACAGTGACATTGTCATTCCTAATTGGGTTATTTCTTAGCACAAGTCACATAGTGCCAGCTCAGAGCACTACAAAGTGTAGAAGGAGGGTTTAATTTCAAGCCATTTAATTGTCTTGGCGAGAATTTTGTGTTAAAATAGAACTTGACTGCACTTACTCATAAATAAATCACGTTGTGTAGTTAGAATACATCGAAACCAATGGAGCAAAACCAGGTTTGCCGTTAGAGAAAGGCAATCGAACTTTCCTGCGCCCTGCCATGAACTCCGATGGTTTGGATGTCACGAATAGGGTCACATTCTGATCTTACCATCCAGATCGCTCTCAAAGGTTTCTGTTGACACCCAGTCAGTGGCCGGCCCAGTTCCGTTAACCGTCAGGGCGGCGACTCGGAAGCTGTATTCGGTTCCTCGTTCGAGACCTGGGAGACAGAGAGCGACCGAGACATCAGCACTGGAATTCTGGCTGCAAGCACAGGAGTCGCCGTCCTGGATTAAACCACCGCGATAACCTGGCGGCGAGAAGCCGTTCGCCCCAACCACCGCTGATGGAGCATCCCACAAGGGCAGGAGCGGAACCGGCACGACCTGCAGGGCGGCTCCGGCCAGGAGGCTGACCCCAGCTGGGGGTAACAGCTCAGCGGGGACCGGAGATACCCCCGGGCTGCGCCACGCTGCAGACTGTCCCCGTGCGCCACGGCAAGAGGCTGTGAGGTCCTGTCTGGGCAGTTCAGGCAGCAAGTGAGCAAACTGCGCCCTGCTTGGTTACTGTGTGGAAGAGTGTGCAACTCCTAAGCAAAGCAGGATGGAAATGCACTCAAAATCTGATACACAGGCTTTGTGGCTGGCAAAATTATACCCTAGTCACAGGCACACATCAACTGCTACTCTGTGAGCAGCCGGGAACTTCCTGAGTCACAGCTGGAGTTTCTGAAAACAAGTGAAAACATCTTGTTGAGAAGCACATACTCGTTTTCCAGAGAGGCTCCTTTTCTTCTCTTTTGACCGACTGTTCATTTACAGAGAGGTAAAAAGCGGACAAAATGGGGTCTCGCTCCTGTTCTCGAGTATTTCTGCTAAAGGAAATCCTAGTAACGACACATGAGTTACACCCCGGGAAGCGCCGGATGGGCCTGTTTAAGTCAGGATCTATTGCATTCACGCCAGAGAGAAGGGAAAAGGATGATGTCGGGGGGATGATTTCCACAGACGCCCGAGGTGAGATGTTGTTGGGATGCTGAGCACACCTACGTCACGTCCAGCAGATGAGTCTGCCCAACACCTGGCCAGACCCCAGATCTTGGGCACCCTCCTCCACAGGTTTGCTGCGGCATTTAGGCAGACGCCACGAGCTCAGGGCCATCTCCTCCATGCCAGCCCTGTGCCTTTCGTCAAGGTTTGAAAAGGGCTCCAGTCCACTTGGTGGATCAATTAGGGCTGAAAACAGGTCTCTAGACGTCGGTTACCACCAGCCAGCCCATAGGACACCTCAGAGCCTACAAACACTCATCTGAAGTGTTTTCTGATTTCCTTCCAAGGCAAGAACCCCACGTAAACGTGTCTCTGAGCCTCAGCCCCCTAAAAGCACCTGAACCCCCCTCCTGGTAAGGAACGCTTGCACGTAACGCCATCCCACCTTCAATCAGCTGGAAAAGCTGGGTCCCGCCGATGCTCTCTGTTACGTCGCTCTTGCGGGACACTTTCCGGTAGCGTATTTTGTAGCCGGTGATTTGCCCGCTGTGGGTCCCTGCAGGAGGTGGCTGCCAGTGCAGCATGATGCTCTGGGGAAGGCAGAAGGTGGTTACAAAGTCACGGCCTCCCACGCAGCCAGAGACACTGCGCTGGTGCTCATACTGCGTGGCACAGGGGACAGCAAAGAGCAGCGTGGGAGAAAACAAGACCCCGAACAGCTCTAAATTCTGGTGATCCAAGACCCACCAAGCTTTTCTCTACCCGTAAGGAACAGGAAATTCTCCAGCTCTTACCTTGGAATTCCGGACCTCCAGCGTTAGGTTCTGTGGTGGAGCACTGGGGACTGGAAACAGGAAAGGTGTTACAACACCATGATCTCCACAGGCCGTAGCAGATACCGTACTTCCGCACACAACTACCCTCTGCTGTCGTTCAGTGAGAAAGCACAAAGCACTCTGGTGTAAGACACTACACAAAGTACCAGCAAAATCCTGCCAGAGGTGCTTTACGACCCAGCGACGGCTTAGCAGGTTTAGGTGTTTTCATCACACAGAACGACACTGCTGTTTATTCAGAAGGTCTTCACCTACCGCAGGGATCTACATAAAACTGGTTTCTGTTTGAAGGTACTGCCCACACACTCGAAGAAAAGAGATGGCGGTCCCTGCTTCTCAAAACCATGTCTTCAACGTACGTGCTCTGTTCTGGGAACACACGTGTAAAATTCTAGCCATGGAGTTTGCTATCATGATGCTCTGCAAGAGGGAAACCTCAGAGCCAGCCTGTCACGGTGTTACTGCAGAGGTGGAGGGGACCGCAAAGAGGCTTTCGGCTTTTAGACTGCCGCTCGCGGTCAGCTCTTCACCAGCTGTAGCAGCTTGCTGGTGGCAGCGGTGAAACTCCGTTAGACAAAGAGACAATGTAAGGGAGAGCCCGAGACCTGGGGAATCCTTCCACAGCACTTCGGCCTCACAGACGCTATCTCAGAGGCCGAGGTGAGGGTTCCCTGTGGGAAGCGAGGCTCCAGCAAGGAGCAGGGAAGCAGCACAGAAGGGGTATAAAGACAGCAGGACACAAGGATACGTGCACGTCCATATCATCGTACACCCCCATCTCATACACAGGGAAAGCACAGTCTGGTAACCAGCTGGGCAGGAGGACCACGACGCGCCGACGGCTCAGAGAGCCTGCAAGGACCAGCTGGCGCGGGAAACGCCCTCGATCACAGTGTGACGCAGAGATTTCATTTCCTGCTGTAACGTGTGATTCCTTCCTATGGATCAGGAAGATCACGAGAAGAGAAGCAACCCCGAGGAGCAGCCCAAAACCTGTGGTTCAAGAGGCAACACCTCAGAGCTATCCTGCCACAAACCACCGTAACCGGTGACGGGCAAAAACCTACACCAAAATGTGGAGGCTTGTTAAATAGAAGCTAAAGGAAGCTCGGGAAGAAATGCCTGCAGGAACAGGGAGATGGCTTACAGACAGCACCACAAGAAAACACGAGCAGAAAACGTGCATCACTCGTCTGGAAAGGTCTGAAGCTGAAGGGGGAGAACAGGACGGTTAACAGCAGTGTTCACAGACTAAGAAAGAAAGAAGACTTCCTTCAGAAAGCTGTAGGACATGCATTTCTATAGGTTAAACGTCAAAAAGTAAACTGGGCCAGAAAACTTCAGGAAAACTTGAGAATGACTTTACAACTACTAATACATTCTTCTTCTTCTGGAAGCCCTTAGAGAAACGGTAGAGTTGGCAGATGGTCAGGGTATGGCGGACAAGGGCAATGTCTGTCTGCTCTGCATTTGTACCAAGTGAGAGGCAGAGGAGAGGCTTCCACGACACCCTTTACAAGGGACTTACAGGACCTCTCCGACTGAGCCGTCACTCAGGGGATTTCGGAGGAGGCAGGCACAGGGCGGAGCACGGTTCCATGACTTACACGTGACCTCTCACGAGTTCCCTTGCTACTGGGAGGTGCCAGTATTTAACAGCGGTTCCATGTGAGACACCTCTAGCAGGAAGTTAGAAACCTGTGTTAGGCAAATACCCTGGAGCTCTGATAAAGCATGAAATCACAGACACACCGGGTGACAATATCTATTTGTCACTTGGTGAAGGGAAATCCCGCATGGTAAACCTGCTGGAGAGCTCTTAAGAAACGAAGCGATGACGGGAGAGAAGTCCTCGACCGAGAAACCAAAGACAGGAAAGAGAATGTAGAACGTCCTGGTGGGAGGTGACCTGTGGAGCTCCACTGGTATCTGCCCAGACCCCTGTTGCTCCACACACTCAGAGGGATGAAAGGGGTCGAGCAGCGTGGTGATGAATGGTAGTTCAGAGTGGATCTGATGGTAAAGAGCTGCAGAAAGACCTCGGGACGTTTTGCACCTGGGTCTTGAAGTGACAGCTGAAGCTCTCAGGAGGTGAGGTTACACCCATGGGAAAAATCATCCTACCTCCACTTGCAGAATGAGGGCTCTGAGCAGACCAATTCCACCAAGATCCATCTAGAAATACCCCCTCAGTGCTCTAAATGAGCCAAGAAAGTCCCTCAGATGCTGGTGATCACACACTTGCATCTCTGACACACTTTCAGTCTCCTCCACCTCCCCCTTTAAGTGCACGCAGGAGCCAGGCTAAGCTCACACTTGGTCTGACGGTTCTTTGGGATAAACAAATAACCTTCTCTACACAAAACAGAAGTTACTGTTAACCCCGATGGCTCTGCAAATGTTTACATACTTAGATGTGTCCACGTTAGGTCTTTGTTTGCCTTACAGCACACACTGTTACCGCTCCCCCTTTCACTGCTCCGGGCAACTGATGTAACAGTGTCTGTGCTGGAGCGCAACCAAAGACACCAACACTTCCCCTACGACCACCAGTAAAATAAAACCACCCCAAAAGTGGGAGTCTGCTCCTACGTGAAAGTATGATAGAGCCTTGAACACCATTTGGAGGTGCTGCATTCCACAGTGTCGCTTTTCCCTCTGTTCCTAATGCTTTGCAGACTCAATAAGCCATGAAATAAAGCACCGATATGGAGATGAAGGACGTCGTTGTTTCCTTATCAGAACACTGGGGACTCCGTGGGCACGGGATTTTGCTTCACCCAACCTGCAGAGCCTCTGGGGGAACTTCCACCGCATACAGCCACATTGGTAATAAAACAGGGCGACAAGGAACAGAACCTGAAGAAGTCTGGTTAAAAATCCACTTGAAGGAAATTGCCAGGCAGTTCCTAAAACCAAAACTCAACTGGAACGGAGCAGCTTACCGTCTGAGAGCGTTCGTACCACCACGTCTTGGGTCGAGACTCCAGGCCCGTGTTTGTTGTATGCCACCACTCGGAAACTGTACTCCGTGTACTTCTTTAAGCCGTTAATGGTGTGGGAGAGTCCTGCCACATCAACGTCCTGCTCGTAAAGAAACACATGGAGCAGACAGGGTCAGCCGGGGCTGCTAGTAAAAGTTATTCCTGTCTTTCGAACAGTGCGATGCAGGAGCAGAAGTCATTTTATCTGAGGAGTACGACAGCCCTATTTAAAAGATGCTGTGAAAATGATCTTGAAAACTGAAAAAAAAACCCATTCTTCCCTTAGCTTTTTAAAGCTGGGATCATACCCGTATGCAACGAGATGAGAAATTAAATGACTGCGATTAATCCTCCCAAAGTTGCCATTATCCTCAGGTGGCAGCTTGTACAGAGCATCCTGGGTCATTCCAGGAGGACCAGCAGAAAACGTTATTAGATTTCACTAAGAAAATGCCATGAGACCCTCAGTAGTATCAAAATCTCAGTCACTGGATCAAAGACCTCGAGCAGTAAGGACAGCTCAGATTAAGGCTCATGCTAAACTCAGCCGGTAGCCTACGTCACTAAACCCAGCCGAGCTGTAACAGCTGCACCAGCCCCCTCACCACCGCCGCCACCAGCCCGGGCAAGGGTGATAGAGCTAGAGCGGTGTTCTCCTCTCGGGCAGTGGTGGGCTTCCCCACGAGCTCCTCGGTGCTGATCGCTATCTAAACCCCACTCTTAATTCCATGACACAGACGTTTCATGCTGCCTTTTTAGTTTTCAATATTGCCGTATCTCGGCTGTCAGAAGAACGAACCCTTCTCTAGGGGTTTCTAGAACAAGACGGAAGGCTGATGACGGCGCTGTGTGCCACGCGGGAAGAGGGCGGCTCAGTACCTGTTCGGTGTCCTGCCCCTTCTCCATGTAGTAGAGCTTGTAGTTCTGGATTTCCCCGTTGCCAGACAGCGGCGTTTCCCAGGTCACCGTAACGGAGGTGGGTGAGCTGGCGTAGGCGCGGATGTTGGGTGCTGGACCAGGAAGCTGAACTGAAACGTAAGCATCAAACTCTGTTAGTCACTGAGCCCAGCCACCACCACCTTCCGTAGCTCATTAATTTAGCGTCAACTTCACTACTCATCAGCTCCCCTTAAAGACGGGTGTTTTTTCTCATTTTGGCATTTCACATGGACTCATCAGGGGGGTGTAAAGGTGGGACCAAATTTCTACAGGAGCTCCTGCTTCCTGGGTCAGATCCCTTTTGTCCTGAACGACCCCAACAAATGACAGAGCTCACATGCTCTGAAAGTTTTCCTTTTTTCTCTCTCAGAGTTCATGACAATTTCAAAGAATTCCTCTTCCCACAGAAAGTCTAGAGAATTTAACAAGGAACCTCTTATCGCTTCTTCCCAATGGGGACAATAAATCGTGTGAGCACACCGACCTGGCAAATCATTTTGAAGCGCAATGTTGAAGAGTACTGACCTGTTCTGGGAAGGTCATGAATGGGGAAAACACACAAACCAACCCAAACTCCCGAAGCCTGACAATGTTTCCTGCTTACCCTCTGGCTGAGTGGCCACCTTCAGCGGGACCGAGCTCTCCCCGGCGCCGTGCCTGTTCTGAGCCACAACTCGGAAGACATAAACCGTTTCTGGCATCAGGTTTTGGATGGTCACTTGTGTCTCTCCAGCACGACTGGTATTTTCAACGCGCTCCCTTTAGGAAAGAATCACGGATTAGGAGGAGGGGTTTTGAGGGGTAGAGGAAGGAAGAGCTGCTACTGAGAGGGATCCTGGTGGGACGGGTCTAGTGGGTTAACGACGGGGTTATTTACGCTGTGCTGACCGCACGACAGGACAATGAGAGGCCAAAACTGCTGGGGACAGCTTCTAATTCTGTAACTCCTCTTTGAATACCACCACCCCCCCACACTGAAGTGAAAGAATAAATTCCACCTGACACCACAAAATCCTCAGGAGTTTCTTTGTTATTCTAGTACCAGCGTGTGATAACTCACAGCGACAGTTTATCCTGCTCCTCTGAAGGCAGAAGAAATATTTAAGCAGCAGACATGGAGCCTGCCGGGATTTAAGGCATTTCTCTTAATACTGGGGGGCTGCCTCTTGTTTTTGCTGGCTGGCAGGAACCAGCCCTTGGCTGCGGTTCACCCTCGTACCAGGCACGTGAGAGGGGCTTCTGCCAGAGTGGCCTGAGGGGGCTCACCTCCAGTGACACCATGGAGCTGGCCCTGGGCTACCAGACCCCCCCTCCAAAGAGCGGGCGCGGTGGGTGGGAACGAGCGCTCCTGTGTGGCTCTGCAGAAGGGCCCACGTTTTGCGGGCTGGAAGCGTGATCCGGGTGGGAGAACATGCTTTGTGCATGGAGGCAAGCAGGAGGAGCGCTGCGCTGCCTCCAGTGAGCCTCCACTGCGCCCCCAGGCAGGGGGCAACCGGCTGCCTGCCCCCCGGGAACCACCGCTCAGGAAGCTCCGTCCGTTCTTAGCGAGCTCAGGGCGGAGGGGCAGAGAGAAAGGTGAACCATCAGCTACCGACAGCCTTTATCTGCAGCACTGCTGCTGTCGGGGACTTCAGCAGAGCTCCGGCCGGGCAGCGACACCGACGGGCTGTCCTTCCTCGACAGGGCGCCACCGACGCCCTCAAAACGCTCATCAATGCTGTATGTTACAACAGACAAAAACTTCCCCATGGAGAAAACCAAGGGGGAACATGACTGCTCGGAACGGGGCTCTTCCTTTTGTCTGCAGACTTTGTTCAGCTCTACAGCAGAGGGCAGGCGATTCGCATCCCCGCCAGAAGCTGCTATTAAATCATTTTTAATGCAGCAGCCCAGGCACAAAGATTCCGCAGCCTCCCCCTCTCCTCCCTAAGCCATCACGCTCTAGTTTCTAGCGTGGAAATACGATGGCAAAATCCCGGTTTTAATTTCTTTCTTTTTAAATCCACCAGTACATCGTTAAACCAGCAGCAGCAGATTTGATTTAAAAAGGTCTACAAAATATTTTCCTTCTTTTAATGTTTATGCAGGAAAGAAGCTGACGGGGAAGTGAGACACTCACTACAGGAATGTCATACCCACCCCAGAATGAAACCTTTTCCCCCGCGGACTTGCCCAGTGACAGCTGATGTTTGCCTGGAAATGCGTTTTCCAGCAGGCAGTTTCCGCCCAGAGGTGTGTGAGACTCAGCGCTGCTGTCTGAGACCCCGGAGGCACCAGCTGATCCACACCTGGGAGTCACAGCCGCCTCCCCTTCACAGGCAAAAGCTGCTTTTTCTGCCTGAAGTGTAACTACATTGATTTGATCAAGGAACATCCCCCCTGCCAGCAGCACTCCAAGGTTATTATTTAAAATTACAATAAAAATCAAAAACATTATAATGGAAAAACAACATCTGTAAAAAAATAAATGGACACTTTAAAGGGTTGTGATTTTCAGTCATGAACTAAGAGCTTCCCTCTCAACAGTATGTAAAAAATACGCCGCGATTAATCTCATCAAGTGCTTCATGAATCCCTCCTGGAGCCTGGGGCACCTTTCCGGGCTCTGACGTGTGCAGGTAGCTGTAACAGGTATGAAAACAGATGGTCTGCAGGAATCATGGCGTTACCCGACCGAACACTGTGACTATTCTGACTCACTCCAGTTTGATGCCCAGTACAGAGCTTTGTACACTGGAGCTGAGGTTTGACACAGCCCTCGAGTCGCTCAGGGAAAAGCCGGCTACCTTCAAGGTGGAACAACCGTGTCCCTAGAGCGAAGACGGTAATTGCTACCTAATCGGGTGCCACCTCAGCTCTGGCGCTAGGTGAAGCCACAGGACACCCTCTTCATTCCTACGTAACTGCCTCAGCAAGGAGGGTGGCTGTGCAAGAACAGCAGCTTCTGCAGATCATCCTACAATGTCCTGATTGCTCACCACGAACTAGGAGACTCCTCTCACCCGGTTCCACACAGGCTTTTGGCCTGAGCAGAATGTTTTCTAGATTTCTCTAGTCCTGTGTGTAGCGGAAGGGGATGCATTTTGTTCCCTCAAGACAGTTCAGGGAGAGGCATAAAACCACCTCCAGCAGATCACTTCCCAAAAACCCAGCGGTGACAACCAGGAACGTGAAGGAGCAGAGGCAAGAAGCGAGACCTGTTGGCCACATGCCACGTTCTTCCTTGTCTCCCAGCATCTCCAGCATGAACGACTATTAGCAGAGTAATGAAGTAGTGGAAAAACGACTTTCGTGAGGCAAAGGAAGTTCTACTAATTGCCTCATTTAACGGTCGTGAGCCTGGCCAAGGTGAGCACCCACAGGGTGAAGGAAGCGGCGATTCCCCACCAGTAGCAGCGTGGTTTATATTCGCTTCAAAACAACTCGGAGTCTCACACTCCAGTCAGTTCCCAGACAGATAATTGTCTCCTGAGTAATCAATCTGATAAGCAAGCTAATTTACAATTAATTAAGCAAGGCTCAAAACGATTGTTAGCACCAACTTCTTCAAACTTATTGCAACAATTTGAAACTCGTTCTGAGCAGCAGATCCTATCAGGAAGAAAACCGGGGAGATGGACCTGAACCATTAGGATAAAGGGTCCAGACCTCAGGGGTGCTTCACCTTCAAGAAACCTGTTTGCCGGGGTTACTTGGAGAGAACCGACATTCAACCTGCCACAGCACTTAACCCACACCTACCACGTGGTTCTTCCTCTAACCAGGGTGCAGGAGGGAAGGGAAACAACCCCTCGGGCTCCTCTGGGCATTGAAGACTTAAGGTTTATAGTGCTTCTGAGCAAAGGTGGAGCGAAGACAAGTCATTGAAGAGCACAACCCACTTTACAGGTCAAGATCTTTACCTGTTTATACCTTCCTTGGTGTAGAAGATTGAATAGGTGAGGTTGTCTCCTTGAGGGTCCGAGACAGGCGTCCGCCACGTCAGTCTGATGAAGCGAGTGGAGACGAGGGTGGCCACGACGTCGCGTGGGGCTGAAGGCAGCGGTCCTGTTGTAGCTGGTGCTAGATGGTCATTAGTGGCACTGGTCAGTGAAGTGGGAGGTAATGTTGGGATGGCAACATCTTGTCATGTGCAAACATTGGGGAATATGAAGGGCAAACATCACCACGGTTTAAAAAAAGAAAACAGAAAAAGAACACAAAAGAAATAAACAAAACCACGATGGGAAACAAAAGAAAATGAACACACAAAAAAGGCCATTAAACTGAAGGCCGACATGCAGGCAGAGGTCACTACTGGAAACTAATGGGGAATATTCAAGGACACGGCACTGTCGAGCAAGCAGACCAGATCTCCACTGGAATGGAAGGGGCGAGGGAGAGGGAAGGGTGAACACCGAGGATCGAACAGGCCCTCATCAGAGGACTGGTATACCAGCGGCAAACAGGACGTTCACCTCTGTAAACCAGAGGCAACAGCAAACCTTTACCAGTGAAAACCCCAACCTGAACCACTCATTCAATACCTCCAGGCCCGCTTTCGATTTTGCTTCATTAACATGCAAAATTAATTTATATTCTTCTCAATCCCGAACAGATGACATGAACCAGCACAAACAACTCCCGCTTCGTATAAACGAAGACTTGGCCAACGTTTCTGTGGCAAATCGTGTACGCCCTCTTGTGCTCCTGCTGGAAAGCTGGGGTAGACGGTGCGGACTGGTTGGCCAGTCCACCAGGAGCTGCTTTCCACAGCCCACTCCAGCAGCCCGGGCAGGAAATCGAACAGCAGAACTCAGAGCAGCTGGACCCCCGTTACCACCGAGCACAATCAGTAACAAACACCTAGAAAAGCTCAGGATACCCTGAGTGTTTCTGGGCAATCAGTAACTATTTACCAAGCTTAAGCCACCCCACGAGATTTCCCACACAGGAATCTACGCTCATTTATCCCCTTATTAATTACGGAACCTATCGAAAATGGCTCAGATTCTCCCCTAGCCCAGAAAGAAGCCCAGGACTAGCACAGCTTTTGCTGAGAGCTGCAGCACCTTCACCTAACACACCACCAGAACACGTGGACTTGTGTCCCGATGGACAAGGAGAAAACTGCACACGACGCCCCTGAGTCAACCAGAAGTTGTTATGGGAACAACCAGCCCTTCAGGCAGACACGCTGAGAACGTCTCCGCTGCCCTGAGAAGTCCATCAGCAACAACCATCTGATTTTAAATTCTGAAAACCCCTCGTCAGCCCAAGCATCACCTCACACGTAGGTCTTGAATTGGCAGTTTTTAATTTCTGTTTCTTAGGCAACAAGTGGAGGCAGAACAAACCACTTGCCGTTCCCAGCTCCACACAGTGTAACAAAAGCGCGTGGGCAGAACTAGGAGATGCTTCACTGTTTCACACGAAGACGAGGGTGTCCTTCTAGGGACCAACCACCCCCACCAATGAGGTGCAGCTCCATGGGGCCATGGGCGATGCCCTTCCTCCCCTCCTTCCCACGCGTCCGTGTGCCTGTTACTGGTCCATCGCATCTCCCACCTTCCCTGAAGCTCTTGTTCGTGTTTTATCTCCTCTTTCAGATACTGCCCATCCCGTCGAATGGGAAAGTTTCACTCTCCCAGCAAGAACTGGTGTAAATACCATCACCAGTGTCATTACATTGCAACTACATGTTCTTGTGTTTCTACTAAAATCAAGACTTTCCACTTTGATACCGAGGAGCAACAGCAGCATCCTGGGGCAGAAAAGGTTCTAGCTCAAGTTTTCAGCACTTTACCATTACTGCTGTTACCATCCTCCAACCTGCAACATCACCATTTCTCAAAGCAGCAGCGAACAGCCAAGGCTGTTGGGGACACCTTGACGCCAGCGCTAGGTGCCGCAGTGCGAGAGATGCTCTCCTACATTTCCTATTCAAAAACGGGGAAAGCTTGTTCAGAGGCTCAATAGTCACTGGCATCCTTAGCTGAAGTGACCCTCAGATGTAGAATTTAAGACCCTGAGGAAACTGAGGAAGGCATTTGACATCAAGGCACTGAACCCTGTGGTCAGGAGTTGGGGGTAAGAGTGGACATTGTTCACAATATCCTTTGCACCATCTCCAGTGCTATCCCTGGAGCTAACATGGGGAAATACAGACTGGCAGGAGGGAGATGGGGCGTGTGGAGAGCTGGCTGGCCCAGCAGGCTCCCAGCACCAGGGTTGAATGGGAGGAAGACTACCCGACAACCCGGGTAATGAGTGGCATTACCCAGGGCTGGGTGCTGGGAGAGAGGGTTTCGTATCGTTGCAGGTTACACCAGACTGGGCGGAGCAGTAGGTACGCTGGCAGAGGGAGGAACTCACCAGGCTGGGCTGGTCGGAACCTCAGAGTTCAACACCGGCAGATGCCCTGCGCTGGGGCCAGGGGATCTTCCCAACTACTATCTCTCTGCTCCCAAACAACAATTAGAGCCCAGTTCAGTGTCATGTTCATGGTGCTGCTTACTCCCATGGGCAAATTTGAGCCCACGTGAACAGTTCTCTTGGGCTGGAGACTTCCTCACTGCTCCTATGTTCACTCCTCCCACATCACGCTCCTGCTGAGGAACAAGGTGTGCTACTCTGCAGTTCACTTCCCATTTCACTTTCCACGTCAACTGAGTAGTTTCCCCTTGCAGAGAGCCCTGATTTCGTACCCTCCTGTTAGCTAATTACATTACAATATTATTTCAAACCATGCACAGGTTGAGGACTGATCTGTCGGGAAGCTGTTACAAAAGCAAACTTGTGTTTTACAGCCGCAAGAGCCAAGTGCCTTCTGAGGGGGCATTGTCTGATCCATTTGAGTGAACTCCCACTGACTGCTCTCACACGCATTTAAACTACACAACCCCTGAAGCTCCTCCATTATTGAAAAAGAAAGTTAAAACCCTTCCAGCACAACAGGCGGCTGCTGTGTCAGTACAGGAATCCCTACAACCACCATTTCTGATGTTTCTTTCACCTCTAGGAAAGCGGCAGGAGATGAATTTCGACTCTCGGACCTTACAAGACCAAAGCTCCCCAGAAGGCTTTCGGAGGACCATCCTCCAGGGCACCACTTGGCTGGGTAGGGCTGGGGCACCCATTCGCGCCCGGCACGCACACCACCTATCTTCCATCGCCTCTCGTTAACACTCTGACGTGTCTCGGTAATGCCGTCCGATGATCTGCTTCACGTTATGCACTCGTGACTCAAACGATGCATCTCACCGATCTCTAAAAATCATTCGGTTTAGTTAAAAAGCAATACAAATATTTTTAATATAATTAAATTAAAAGAAAACGCTGACAATTCTCTAAGGAAAATGATTCCCCTGACAAATATTTAAAATTCATCTGCTTAATCTAAACCACATCCCACGTACTCATGTATTTGTCTTCCTATATAATGAAAAAGATTCATCTTTTACTCAAGCGATCTGCGCACGGTGCTTAAGAACCTGTAGGCACCAAGACGAAGAGCTTGGGAGAGCTGCCAAGAGCTCCCAGATTAACAGAAGCCCAGTTTTATCCTCGTGTACAACTCAAGCCCAGACGCTGACAGCGTTATAGGTAGATCGGTCACACACAACACGACACGAGTGGCATCCGAAGATAAACCACGAACCAAGCGAAAGCACAAAGGACGTGTCAATGGCAGGAGTCAGGTAAGCGACGCGTGGGCAGGAGCGCTGCTCCCTGGCTCCCCGGCGATGGAACGCTGGAGCGGTACCGATCGGGTACCGCTGATGGCTGGGGACCTATTCCCAAGGGCAGGTCGTCCCCTTCCCTTTCCTCCCCACTCTTCCTCCAAGCGCTGATGTGTGCAGGGCCGGGCAGCAGAGCGCTCCACCGAGCTGATGAGCCATTACACCAAAATGAGTTCTAATGCCAGTAAGGGAGCAGCTTCATTACTTCAAGCTTTTAAGCCTGGTGTAACGAGTAACAGGCAGAACAAGCCTCTTCTTTCTTTCTAACACACATTCCATCTCCTTTCATCTCATGTCATCTGAGCTTCTGTTTTTCTAAGGGATCAAGAAGAAGTCCTTGCTCAACGCGCCGTCGCACGCAGGCGGCACAGAGGAGATCCAGCCCGCTGCCGTGAAGAGCATGTGAAAGGAGTCATTCAGCCAAGCGGCCGGCAGAAATGAATCACTCCTTCAGCAGCGGCTCGGCTGCCGGCAGGGGCTGAGTGGGGGAGACCGCGGCTAAACACGCGTTGCTGAGAGGATCCATCAGAACTGTCGCAATACAATCTCAATTCTGGATCAATAGACGAGGAGAGTAGGTTGATTTATCTGTCTGCAGCTAACAAAGTAAAAGCTAATGAAAATAAGATAAAAGCAAAGCAGAGCATTTCCAGCGCTCCTTTTTTGGCTTTGCACAATCATTTTTCTAACACTGACGTGGTAACCTGGGCAACCGAACGATGTCTGAACTGCTAAACAGATACCGGTACCGCTCCGCTGCTGAAACCCAGCCACTGCGAGACAGCCAGAGGTCCCTTTGCTCCTTCTGAGGGTTTCTGCTGAGCAGACATCACCTGCTGCAGCTATTGCATCCAAGCGGTCTGGGGAGCTCACAAACACCCGCGAGGAGTTGGACTCAAACCAACTACAACCATCAGTGCTTCTAGAACTCGAACCCTTCCCTGGCAAAAGCAGCATACCTCCCTTCCACCACGCGCGGCTGGTCCAGCCCAAGGCACGAGCCGGGGGTGTCTATCGGTTTGCTACACTGACAAGGTGCCCAGTATTTCATCGTGCAGGGGAGGTGACCCCTCCTGCTATCAGCGTAACTCACTGCGGCGAGATAACAAACCGGGGGAGCCACGTGTGCCTGGGGCGCTGTGCTACCGTCACCACCCAGGATGCTGATGTGATCTTTCAAAAACAACTCTACCAAACCTGCCGCGCCTGAAAAACAGAAATTGAAATGCTTTACTCGTTAGCGAATTATCAGAAATATTTTCCATGTTGTCCACCCCCTCCGGTCTAGATTTCCTTTTTCCTCCCGTGGCGCATCATTGGCATATTCACAGCTTCCTCCTGCTTTGGGCAAAAACATTCCAGTGATGCCATCGGATACGCACCACACAGGAAAGGCGGAAGAGTGTGACCTGCTTCAGGGCTGCCGCTGTCGTCTGAATGACCGGGACGAGCCCAGCTCCCTCAGCGACCTCACCCACAGGCCAGCGCTACGCCCCACCTCCAGAAGGCAGGATTGATGTATATGAAATTAAGAGGCATAAACACTTGAAGAACGAGTTGGTGGCCGCATTGAGGCCATTCTTGGCCATCACTAACTGCTCACAAAGTCATGTCTGTCAAATGAGAGCGTCAGGGGCTTCTGAACCCTGGTTGAGGCTAAGTCTACATCAGGAAGCGGTGGGAGAAGCACTGGAGGGGGATGCAGCACCCACATGGTACAGACTCTATAGGATTCGCTTTGGACTAGCTCTTACCCTGAATGCCAGACAGGGACTGGAGAGCTCCTTCCAGTTCAGTTTCACCCTAAAGACATCGAGGTCCAAGACTCCTCGGAGATGCAATTCAATGGGTGAGGAGCAGGGGTGGGTGGGAAATTTCCTGAGAGCTCCTTCCATGTAGATGCACCTTCAGAGGACACAGATAATGCAGCAAGTGGAGAACAAGACAGACCTGGCCAACGGGACTCAGTTCCGGGGACAACTGAGGAATGTGGGGCATCAACGAGGGGGTAATACAGACTGCTGCAGGAGAAAGTCCTCTCTGTAAGGACTGCAGAGGGGATTTTACAGCTTTTAAACATACTTAAATCCTTGATTTCAGCAACAGAGACCTACTGCAACTAAAAATAGCAAATTACTGTTTTGCCAAAAATCCTGTTGGAAAAAGCATGTATATGTGTGTGTCCATAGGTGCGTTCAAAACTGTGCTTCACGAGATGTGAAACTGCAGAACGTTGTGTGTGGTTTTGCTGTGTAAGGAGATTTGTCAGAAAGAGAAAACCCACGAGAACATTCAGACCCACAGCTACAAGAAAGGCCAGCCGTGGCCGGCTGTTCACAAAGCCTGCTGCCCTTGAAGCTGCTCCCAGAGTTATGGCATGGACCACCGGGACCACAATGCACATCTGCCGAGGAACGGACCCCAGAGAGGTGGCCTCAGGCCTGCGCGGCTGCGGGGTGTGACAGAGCAGGGACAGTGGGCTCAGTAATGCGAACGAGCAGAGTTTTTAGGGTTTATATCGCAGCATTTTGTGCACTGAAAGGGCACCACAGGCAGCAGAACTGGTTCCAAGGAGGTGGCCGAACTGCAGCCCATCCCTGTGGGGTGTAAAGAGCCCTTAGATGCTCTCAGCCACACATGAAGCTGTTGCCTGAAACAAAGAAGAGTTGAAGTTTGCTGCC
This sequence comes from Buceros rhinoceros silvestris, assembly GCF_000710305.1. Taxonomy (NCBI): domain Eukaryota; kingdom Metazoa; phylum Chordata; class Aves; order Bucerotiformes; family Bucerotidae; genus Buceros; species Buceros rhinoceros. Next base: position 20,758 of record NW_010415686.1, read on the forward strand.
TAAGGGGACACAACCGCCATTGCCCACTGTAGGCGCAGCTGGAGGAGTGAGCTGGGCGCAGAGGAGTGACCAGCTCCCACCAGAGCATCTTCCACTCCTGCCGGGGCGGTGGGTGCTCACGTGAACCTCTGGGGAAGCCACTTCCAGAGGTTAACGTTGGACACAGTTATCCTCTGCTTCTCAGCACCACAAAAAGCTTTGCTGCTTTATCTTCCCGAACCGACCACTTTTTCACACAAGCATCTCCCCAGATCAGCTCCGAGGACGGAGGACAAGGACCTGACACAGCTCTCAGGACCCACTTTATCTCTAGAAACCTCAAAACCCCAGTGAGATCTGAGGGACAGAACCTCCCTCAGACAAACCCAACCCCTGGGTTCTCTACAGAAGGAGATGGAGAGGCTTATTTATTTCTCCACGCAGACATCTTCCGCCTAAGGCAGGCAGGCAAAATGCCTCTTTGTTTTTTCTTTTCTTTAATTGCTTTAGCTTCATTTCCATTCCCACCGGGAATGAGGACGGTTGTTTACTCTTCACTCTATGCACGCTGCTTGCAAGAAGCCCACCAAACCCATGAAACAAGCAACTTCTGAAATAACACCCCCTGACCCTGGTTTTTAGTGTCCGTTTGGTTCTGGGTTCTGGTGTAAAATGGACACGGATGGCACGGAATAAATCGTGACCGTACAAACACACTGATCAAGGCACTCTGTTTTCCAAGGGAAGTCATAAACCCCACTCTGACACAGGACACTCCTCCCATTTTCATGCCGCCATGAACCGCTTTGGTGGAGAGGAAGCAATTTGGTTTTGCTCCTGTCTGATAACGCAGCCATCGAAAAGGCGCGGCGGAGCTGACTGACGCATTCCACGCAGCGGTGAGCCCGCGCGGGCGGGCGGCCTCTCCGGGAGCCCCACGGGTCGCCAGATCCCAGCGGTTCAGGGGAGGGTGGACAGACACAAAGTCCCACGTGCCTTTTCATCACGAGCCTCGTGCTGCAGGAGGGAAGGGAAAGGGCGAACAGAGCTCGGCCGAACCCCCAGGGGTTTCATGCCGACTACTTTTCAGCAGATTCTGTTACCAAAAGGATTCAAACCACACCTACACGTTGCAAAGCGACGGGTATAACCATCATAAAATTCCTAATACTTCATGTTTTTAAAAGATTAAGTGTGGGGTTTTTTTTTTAAATGACCCCTCCTTGAGAAAAGGGAGTCAAACCCCTGAACACACCTCACATACAGAGCCCAAGGCCGGGAAACAGCCGGAGGATGCCCCGGAAGAGCCAGGGCAGGTTCTCCCCTTCATGGGAATATTCACGAACTGAACTTGTACGGCAAACAGAAACCTCTCAAGAACAACCCAGGTCGTTCCTCCAGCCTGAGGACTCTGCCAACAACCCGCTGTACCACCTGCAAACCGCGGCCCCCCACCTTCGTTTCCAACCTCACCTTCCGTGTTTCTGGCAGCGCTCCCCAGTTTTCGCCCAAGGCAGCGGGGCCACGGAGGCCTGTCAGTCCTGCAGGACAGTAACAATTCCACCCCGCCAGGCTTGGGGCCGCATCGCCGCTGCGACGGCAGAGCAGCACCAGAGCACCGGTGCCATGGTCAAACTCCGCTGCTTGGCTGTTTCAGGATGTCTTGTCCAAGAAGCACCCCAGGGGAACCGGTCCCTTTCTCTTGTCCCTCAGCCACAGCCTAACCGGGAATAAACTCTCCCCCATCGAGCTGCGGTTCTGCCGCACCGGGCGGATTTCTAATGCCGGCAGGAACCGTAAACCCCACCAGCATTTTTATTGGTAACTTCTTCTGCTAGCGCAGGGGCTTGGGAGCCTGCTGCGCACATCCTGGTGCACGAGGACGGGAGGTTACGCCCCAGATACACCTGAGGGCTGGGACAGCTGAAACATGGATGCTCTGGTGACTGACCGGTGAGATTAGAAAGCAGCCGCATGTAAAACGGTGCCAAGGCAGAGAGCGGGACAGGGTGCAGCCTCTAACCCAGGGTGACATGCCCATTGCTGAGGTGCTGTTAGCTCTGAGCTCTCAGAAAAGCAGACCCAGGAATGACTCCCCTCTTCCTCCTTACCTTCCTTCAGCACCATCAGCAATAACGTGCCAGCAGGAAAGCCACACAGAACCCACTTGTCTTTCACAGACTTTGACTCTGCAGTGATTAGTTTCTTTTCCAAGGGATGGCAGGAGTGGGGAAACAATCAAGAAAACACCACTCGAGGATATTTCTAATGCAGGGACAATTTGCAGGTAGCTTCAATACTGAATGGCCATTATCACAAATATTAAAAAATCGGATTTCCTTGTTAGAGCTCTTTGAGTTCCTGACCCCATCAGCCTATTCAGGTTATCTCAAGACTAACAGCAAAATAACTGACGTCAGGAGTGCGAGTCTTCCTCCCAGATCAGGACCCTCAGCTGTACAAACACTACCACATACGTACCCAACCTCCAAACCTCCTCCTTCCCCACCCGGCACTCAGCTGGCTCTGACACCGCTGGGTAGTTTAGAAACTTTGAAATCGAAGCAAGCAATTGAGACCATACTCACATGTTTGTTCCCCTCACCCTTCTCCAGTGCGAGATGGACAAAACCTGCTCTTTTCCCTTACGACACGAGGCTGGGATCAATCGCAAATAAGGCTATTTCTGTCAATCTTCATAATCCTGTCGATGAGTAGTAAAGGCAGAGGAAATGCCTCCGGCAGGCGCGGCAGGCACCAGGCTAATGCTGCTCCTGCCATCACACCCTTCATCTGAACAAGGAAGGAACAAAAACCCCCAAAAGCACCTTCCCCGTGTGATACCACGGATTAGCCTGTACCACTGATGTTCCTCACTCTGATGATTTTTCTTTTCCCCTCTAACTAGAGGCCATGGAGAGGCAGAGGAACAGCTCAGCAGCCGCAGCTGGTCACACTGACCACACTCGGATTTGCTCAGAACCACCTCTGAGCTGCCCAGCCCTGGGTGCTGGTAACCACCACACCTCACCTGGGGAGGGGTAGCCAGCTACCTGAAACAACAGTTAGATGGAACAAACGGAAAATGAAACAGTGGATTCGGTAAGGGCATGGTAAGGACATCTGCTTTTACCAGCCTTTCTGGGGCCGAAGGGGCTTTTACTGGGCTGAGAAACTCGACTGAGAGTTCAGGATAAGCCAGCAGAGATGATCGCCAGCGGGAACTTGAAACCTTTGAGCCTGTCTCACACTCACCATACAGGATGAACGCGTCCCAGTGCCTTCGCTTTTGCTGTGGTTCAATAAACACAGAATAGTCCAGCTGAAGGATAAACCCCCACAGGAACACGTGCTGAACGCTTCTCACAACACCGCAAAAGGGGTGCTCCTGCGGGTTCTTCCTCTGCCTCCACCTAACATCCCTTACGCTCAATTCCTCTTCGTGATACGACACAGAATTTCGTTAAACCTAAGATGCCTTTTGACCATTAATTTCACTCTCGAAACCACAGCTAAACAGGAGGCACAGCCTGAGCATGTCGGAGCACACCCGCATCAGCACCAACCATCTCTGTGCCGAGCAGACTGCAATTTCAGCCACGGCGCCCACGATCTGATCGGAATTCCTTCCGGAGGTTTCGCATTGCTTTGCCAAGTCAACTGTAAATACAGCCATAAAACCAGAAACGAAAACTAATAAGCACCATCAAAGCCTCCTATAAATTTTGTTATGCCTTCCTGCAATTCACCGCGCACTGGCAAACATTAATCTATTACTAATTTCACCTAAATTAGAGCGATTTATTTAAAGCGCACGCCAGCTTTAAACGCGGATAGCCAGCGGAATGCACAACAGGAGAACTGCTCCTCTCCCCGTTCACACAGTCAGAATTCAGGAAGTTGAAGACCTAGCGTGGTTCCGTTTGATCAGCTGGACTTCTCCAGAAGACAGCAGAAGTGATGCCCATGAAAATCCAACCGAAGCAAACCCCAAGTCTTGCGGGGTTAGAGAAGAGGCCACGCTGCTCCGTTACAGGAGAGGAGTGACGGACTGTGCACAACCAGTAACAACCGTTCTCCGCGTCTGGCTCCGGTTTTACAGAGCGCTGTGGAAGTCAGGTTGCGGCTTCAGATGCTCTTTATGTCCTTAAAGCACAGCTTTCCCAACGAGATGTCCAAGCTGTTCATCCATCGTTCATCTGAAGCACTCTGGCATCATCAGACAGTGATGGCAGCAGCGAGTTTGGAAGAGCTTTCGCCGACGCACGGGACACACACTGTTGTTATTTTGTAGAGACTTCACTACGTGACTGTACCAAGGTCAGGTTTGTCACAGTCGTCGCTGTAAAACCACACACCGATCCATGACAGACAGAAGTGGGGAGACTTCTCACGGGGAGAGGAAACTCCCGTGTTAGTCTCGTCTCTAAAGACACTCATCGTAGTGGATTTCCATGGTCCTGCTTTCGGATCTTCTCCCCAGGAGAGAGCAGGGGGGATCTCCCCCACCTCCCCCGTCCCAAGAGGTGGGTGCCCTTTGCACAGACCTGCTGTCATTACTATTTCCTGCTCCCCTGAGATCCACAATTCACTTCTTTCAAGCACTCCACAGGCTGAGGAAATACCTGCTGTATGATCTTGGAGACACCACCAGAAGTTCTTGATTCACAGTATGTGACTGACTCTAAAAATTCACCTCTATGGGATGCAAGGGAGCCGGCGAAGGTGCATTTGTTGTCTGCGAAATCATCCACAACAGGTCCTGAAGTAAGTGCGAGCTGTCTGCCTCTGGGCTTGAACCAAACAAAGGTAGAAGTGAAATTTATGTAAATTTTTACATATGGGAAACACCCAAAAGTGCAACCGAGTGTTTCGAATCGGAGCACGAGCCAGTTAGTGCCAACGTTTGGATTCCGTTCAGCAGAAGCCAGAATTTGTCGGGAAGAACTTACACTTGCCTCCTATGACAGAGTAATGGAACTGAGAGATAGGGAAAACACGGAGTGATTCACACATCTTCATTTCATCAAGGCTTTTGACATCGCCTTGCACGACACCTTCTGAAGCAAGCAAAGATCTTCCAGGTAGAGCTACGGCAAAGATCCAGGTGTCAGCCTGAGAAAACCTCGAACAATCAAATACCACTTGTGGCAGAGACACACCAGCTTTTCGGCAGACCTTAGCTGAGACCTGCTGACTCCAGAGAACCTCCATCAGACTGCTGATGCTCGCCAGCCCCCACCCTGCCAGAGTCCTGCCCACCTCATGTCCTTGCTCTCGGACTGGAGATGGTGCATGGCCAAACTCTGGCAGAGGAGCATCACCATGGAACGCCATTATTCACACGGCGATGGTCCTGGACAGGATTCAGTTATGCTCCAAAAGCAGCGATTTAGGCCGATAAACGTCGTCCACTAAAACTCCCTCAGAATTAGGATGCTCCTAACACAATTCAGCGGAGGAATTAATATAATGCTGCGCCACTGCAGCGGTGTTACACTTTGATCAGTGCTTGGTAATGTCACACTGTGCCACCAGTACCAGACGTCGTGTTCCTCATAAGGAGATCAGCAGGGAACCACAAAACCACGGTTCCACAAAACCATCCTCATTTGACCATTACATTAAGACCGCGCACAGAGAGAGAAACGGGGTCCGCTCACACCCCTCAATGCGACAGTCTTCCTGACTCACACCACGCTGCTACTTAGGAGGGACCTCAGGAGCTCCTCTGGGCAGCCCTTGTCCAGAGCACAGCCACCTTGGACTGGGTTGCTCAGGGCCTTGCTGGGTCCTGAGTATCTCCAAGAACAGATTTCACAACCTGCCCAGTAAACCTGGTCTAGGTGTAACTACCTGCACTGTGAAACTGTCTTCTCTTCGCTGATGGCAATCTCCTTTTTGCAGGCTTTTCCTGTTACCTGCCGTCCCTTCGCTGTCCGGCTCCACCGCTCTACGCCCTCCACAGCCTGCTGAGCAGTCAGATGTTCTCTCAGGCTTCCATTCTCAGGATGAACAAGCCCAGCTCTTTCAGAGTCCCCGTACATCTCCACACATCATGTGCTCCAGCTCCCTAACCACCTTGGTGGGTCTCCACTGTGTCTGTCTTGTGTGGTCTCACCAGTGCCACACAGAGGGAGAAAATCCCATCCCTAACCCGCTGCCTGCCCCACCACGTCCCTTTCTGCAAAGCCGCTCCCAGGTCAGCCAGCAGCCAGCCCCCACCACTGCACCGAGTCATTCCAGCTCCGATGCCGGGCTCTGCATTTGTCGGTGCTGGACTCTGAGGTTGTCACCAGCTCACTTCTCTGGTCTGGCAGGGCCCTCCCTCTGCCAGCGTATCTACTGCTCTGCCCAGTCTGATATAACCTGCTGGGGATGCTCTGCCCCATCCGTCACTGAGGGAGACACGAAACCCCACTCATTACCCGGGCTGTCGGTTAGTCTTCCCCCCATTCAGCCCCAGGGCTGGGAGCCTGCTGGGCCAGCCAGCTCTCCACACGCCCCACCACCCTCCTGCCAGTCCGTGTTTCCCCAGGCTAGCTCCAGGGATAGCACCGGAGATGGTGCAAAGGCCTTGCAAAAAGGCAAAGTAAACAACACCCACTCCTCTCCTCCTGCTCACAGGGCAAACCGTTTAACCCCAGAAGGCTACTGGGATAGTTGGGCGCAGTTTGCCCTTGGTGAATCCATGCTGGATTTTCCCCATCACCCTCATTTCCTTTGGGTACCTATACATGGCTTCCAGGGGAACTTGCTCCATAACCTTCCCTGAAATGGTTCCAGCTCCAGCTGAGCTTTGTCCTTCCTCGTTCTGCCCCTTCACACCCAGGCTCCATCCCTCACTTTTCTCTGCCTTTGCTTCCAACTTCTACGTACTTTCTTTATGTGTTTGAGCTGGAGTTCTGTCTTTACCCCTCCTGGTTTCCTTGACATGTACATTCCAATTCCTGCACTTTGGAATAGACTGGAGAAGACTGTCCTTCAAGATCTAATGGTTTGCCTCTTGCCCATCAACACACCCTCCCATGGGAACCTGCCCACAAGATCCCTGAACAGGTCAAAATGTCCCACCTTCCAGTCCAAGGCTGTAATTCTGCTACTTATTTTGCTCAGTTCTCTTAGAAGCCTACATGCAGGCACCTCCCGACCCCTGCTGCCAAGGCTGTGATGGCCTCTAGATCCCTGAGCAGTCCTTCCTGCTGCCTGAAGAGCAGGTCCAACACACCACCTCCTCCAGTCATCCAGTCAGACACGGATAACCTGCGTCAAGAAACCCTCTCCAGCCTCCTCCTGCCACACCACCATGCTGCCATTCCAGGGCCTGCCCTCTCCAGTTGGGTCAAGAAGATTTCACCTACACCTTCCCCTTGATTAGCCGGTCTCTAGCAGACCCCGGTGACAATGCTGTCCTTCCATCCTTAGGCATGAGCTCTCGGGTGGCCCATCACCCCCTCCAAGGCAAAGCTACACTGGCAGCGCATTCAGTTTGTTCACTTGGGGACCTCACTCCCACCCGACTCAACTAGGGCACAGAAGGGCACAGGCTAACTCCTGCAGTACAGAAGGACGGAAATCAGGCTGAGATTTGGAATTGCGGAGGTGATACAGAGCATCTCCAGTAACGGACTGAGGTTATTCTCTAAAGAACGTGGCATATTTGTTTACAGTCTAGGACTTTCCTCCACACAGCACCCACGAACCATGCCGGTTTTTTGGTGCCTGAGTACTTGTTAAATGCCTATCACGCCAGGGTGACAGGGAACCATCTGCCTCCCTCCGCAAAGGCACCTCCTCTTCCTTGCTGCCACCTGCTCTGTTTTCAGTCCCCACACGGCGGTTCGGAGCACTGCTGGATACGCCGGCAAAGGCGGGTTCCGGGGCCCGGCTGCACCCTTCAGCCTTGCCACCCGCACCTCACCTCCACCAGGAAAACCAGACCACGCACGGAAGAATGAGGCGCTGTTCAACCCCCTCGCAGAATTCTCCGCTGATGGCAGCCAACTACCTCCCCTCCCTTCCTTGTTGTCAGTCCTACCACAACCACCGCTGCATCCCTTTACATCCCTGCCACCCTCACAACAGTCTCGGGCCGTTTCTTCAACGCTGCCCCATGAGGAATGTGTGTGGCCTCTTGGAGAAGCTCCATAGGGCTTCTACTTTCTAATTTAAATTGGATTTATTAAAGATCAGTTTGATACGATAACCAAAAGGGCTAATGGGAAACAGCTTGTAAGGAGCCAGATGTCCACCAGTTCCACTCAGGAAGGAGGGAACAGAACAGCGAGGGAAGGGACACACTGTCGGCTGGGAAGAACTTTGATGAACGCTTTAATCAACATTTTCTCACTCAAATTACCTCTCAAATTGGCAAAGTAGTTATTTCTCATCATCAGATATGAAATGAAACGCAATGAAAAGCCTTCTGGATTAACAATCGGAGCATTCAGAATACTCCCTGCTCAAACCAGTGGTTTTAATTGTTACTCCAAGACAGCTGTCATGGAAGAGCTGCTACACGGGATCCCTTCACCCTCCTGCCCTGAGAGCTGTTTCCTCCTTCGCTGCTCACGTATCGTGAGGAGGAATTAAAATATCAAACACTCGCGTTCTCTTCGACTGTGTGCACCAGTTCCCACACACCACAACCAAGAGCTACTTGTTGTGCCACTACTCAACACCCACGGAAATAAAAGGTGCTTTTGGTGATGTCCCAGGTGCTTATCGCTGCTTTTGGAAAGCAACAGCTCCAAGGCATCAGTGGCACACGGGGAGCGCATCGTTAGAAACGCTGCAGGCCATGTAACGGCGCGACACGACTTCGGGGGGGACCTTCCCACCCAAAACGAGACTCCACCAACAGCGTGTCCGGAGTCCTTTGGCAGCATGCAAAAGAGAAAGGACAGTATTATAAGGCAAGGTCCTCCAGCACACCAGGACAGGCTGCCAGAGCAGAACAGGAAGGAGAAACCACTGGGCAAACACAGGGGAGGGAAAGGAAGAAGAGAAGACCACAGGGACTACAACAGCGACAGTAACAGTCATTTATAACCTGCTCCTGGAAGGGGGCGGAAGCACAAACTTGGGCAGGGCTGCAAAACCCAGCGACATCGATTATTCAGGCTTTGTCAGACGTGGAAAATACTGAATAATGCTTCTGCTTGAATGGTTTGGAAACTACTCAGATGGTTCTTGCACAGAGCAGAAATAAAATTGTTTAGTCATCCTTCTGGCAGCCGGATGACAGCAGCCACTGCTGGGTCCAGAGGCCCTACACTACCCGGGGGCTGAAATCCCTCGGCTCTGCAGCGCTGGAGCTGCTGAATCCAGCAGAGGCACCTCTCACCCCCACAGACTTGGGGAAAGCACAGGCAGCTCTTCAGCCGGCACCGAAACATCCCATGTCCAAAGGAGAGCTCCTGAGAGAACTGTGAGTGCACAACTACGCTACAGAGCAACCAGGGAGGAGCCGGGACAGCCCTCTGTAGGGCACGCTCAGAAGGGTTTACTCTGCACGCTGAACGCCCAGCCCAGGTCTAGCAGATTCACAGCTGTTCCAGCCGCAAGCGTGAAGGTACTTCATGCCTCTGAGCAGCCCTACAGCTCTCTCTCCTAAAGCCTTTCCAGCCAAATAAAAAAGGAATCAGGTTTTTGAAACAGTACCCCAAGAAGGCAACACAAAAGCCCCTGGAAGCATTAGCAGAAGCAGCCGCAGAATTAGAGTTTTCTTGTCTGACTTGTCTCTTTTCTGATGTGTCACTTTTGTAATTTCAGCGGTTGCTCTCATTTCGGCTACCAGGTCATCTCAAGATCTCAGCACACAACACCATCTCAGATTTCTGGCTACGGCTTCTTATCGCATCAAATATTCTCTATGTCTTTTCCAAAACACAAGGTGAGACCTCTCGAACTCCTTCATTTCTCCTAAGTACCCTGAAGAGTACAGAAGGCGACACCGAACCACTCCTACGAGTTTAAAAACCCTTCCCCTCTAGCTGAGCTATAACCCACCATCCAGAAACGGCCCCTTGGCATTGCTCCTCCCCGTCCTCTGACATGGGATCATCGCGGTTTATCTTACCGTGGTCCAGTATGATCAGCTGGGCTCCAGCCTGTGCATTTCCAACATCGTTTTCTGCGATGCACTGATAGAACCCTTCATCGGACTTCACCAGGCCCAGCACCTGCAGGTTGTGTTCTTTCTGGAAAGGGAAAAGGGAAAAGGCAACACTCAAAAATGGGTGCAACTGCAAACACGATGGGGTTATGATGGTACGCCACCGCAACAGGAGAAGCTTCTCAATGGTCACATTTGGAGTTCCTGTCTGATTTCATGTCCTTTGATGAGTCTTCACGTTACTCGGTATCGAAGATCAGAGGAAGCTCTTATTAACGACTATCATTTTCAAGCCTAACATACCACCGGCAAGTCACACCATTTCCCCAGCCATTCCGACAATATTTTAAGCACTAAACATAACCGCGTAGCTCCTACAACCCGAGGTACACCCAATTATACAACCATTAAGTTCTCAACCATGTCTCAAAAATGACTTGCACTACAGCTACAATTTCTCTCTAGAAGTACGGGTGTGCCAAAACTTGAGATTCACAACTCGGTGGTATTTCATTGCTCCTCCAGGCCCCAACCACCAATGACTTGAAAAAAAGAAGGTGGCCCTACAAAGGAACCGAGCTGCCACGCGTATGCGCTAGAGGACTAACAGACATGTCAGCGGCTCAAAAACCTGCAAAACGGACAATGTACTTACAACAATTTTGAAATAGTCGCTTGGGATGACCATGTCTCCATTCTTGACCCATTTCACGGTCGGAGTAGGTTTTCCGGTCACCTCGCACTCAAACACAATGTCCATAGATTCATGAGCATAAATATTTGCAGGCTGCTTCAGAAATGCCGGAGGAACTTCACATACAATAGAAGAAAGACAAAAGATGGTGTTAGTGTCCACAAAACACACCAGCTGTGCTTGCACTCAAACACACAGCGAGGCTCAGGGTGGCTTCGGGGCCTCCAGCACGAACCGCGGCAAGCCTGGCAGCAAGAGTCAGACCGGGGTTTGATGGAAGCTCACACAAGCTGTTCTTCCAAACTGAAGCCACCTGTGGACGATGTCCCCAGGTGTGGGACAACCTTCCAAAGAAAGGTTATACAAAAGCCTCCCCCACTCCTGCAGCAAAGTTTATGACTTTATAAATGGGAAAGACAGTTAGATTAGAAATAAACCCATCAGGCCACGATGAAAACGGCCGTCTTGAACCTTCTCGATGCCCGGTATGTCCCTCTGGAGCTCCACAAGACCCAGAGCAGTGGCAGCGTTGTCAGGCCACATTATACAAGAGTAGAAACGAATCGTGGCTGATGATGATCGTCAGACCAGACCTGCGGGGTTGACACGACAGGGTCTTCTCAGACGCCCTTTGTTCTCCACACCTGAAGCCAGTAGGTAACCCAAAGCTTGAACGATGTAAAAAAGACCTTTTAAAACGAACGGATGCAACGTCAAGCTGAAACTCCCCCAGGGCGCCATTGCCTTGTGTTTCTGAGAAAAACTCTGCTCTCAAACGGGTGTGGATGGGAAGGTTTTCTCCTCTGCGTTGTGTCCCCCAGGGAACACTCCACACAGGACTACGCACACCCCTTTGTAGCCGCTCCTGCAGCTTCGCGGCAGCAGGACGAGCTGTTTGCGGCACCTACGATAGTGCAGAACAGTCACCTGTTTATTTGTTTTCCCTACGCCGGACCACCTAAGGGCAATCTGCCTGCTTGGGTTGGCAGCTCTGATTGTTCACGTTCCGGGAAAGCCAAAAGCCGCCTCCTGTCCTTTAATATTTATCAAAGAAAGTCAACACGGCAGGGCAGTGGGGCTTGGGCAAACATCTGACACTTCACCGACCCACGGGATTTACTGCATGCCAGAGAGGAAGGAGATGCTAGGTCACATTTTCCTCCTTCCTGGGAAGTGACTGTAGGGGTTTGTAGGTGGGTTCAGTATTTTGAAGAACAGAGAGCTGGAGACATGCAGCCAGAAAACCCTCGAGGAGTTTCACAGCACTGATTAAATAAGAGAACGTTCACATGGGGCAGTATTTATCTCTAGAGTAAGAGGGTGGCTGAACTCTCAGATAAGCACGTAAACCACACCAGAAGCGACACGGAGGTGTACGTAGAGATGCCCTGCTCACAGGAGGAAAACTCTGGCTGGGGTTAAGCCCAGCTGCCTTCAGACATCCCTAAATTTATCAAATGCCACAAACTCCACCTTAAAAGGATTTAGAAATTTTTGTACTTCCTCTCTGGTTTTTTCCTAGCGGCTTTTCTGGCTTACGGAGCAAATGCCAAGCTGCTTACAAAAGGATAATAACATGACACATGCCCACTTTACTATCAATTATTTTCCAGTTAATGAATTAAAAAATGCTTTAAAATCCACTCTTAGAGTTTTAACGATGGCAGTGTTTAGCATTCACCCGGATTATCACAGTGCGAGTACAGGCGGCGGTGGTGGAGAAGCTAAATTGATAACCCGAGAGCAAATGAGCCAATTACCATATACAATAAGATTAGCAACGGAAGATGATGCGTTCTGTTAGCAAACAGACCATTAGACTTCAAAGGAGACTTGGCAGCTCGGCCCACTCTTCCAGCCCTCTTCACACGAGCACACAAACAACAACTATTTAAATCACAAGATGCTCGCACAGCATTTCACACGCGCTGTGGCACCCTCAGAGAGCCCCTACCCAAGAGGATCTTCCACTCTCTCAGAGATTTAAAGGACAAAATATTTTGATCATAACAGTGAAAAAAAAAAACCCAAGAGAAAACAATTGTGTCAGCAGTTGATTCAAACTTCTAAGCCAGGTCCTGGTAAAGGCGAAGTATTTGAAAAATAATATGTTTTTTTTTAAGCCGACGGCTGCAAAGTGCTGGAAGAGCTGAGGAACCACACACGTGCAAGAGGAACTGCTCCCAGGCTGCAGCGGGAACGGGAACAGATGTGGGCATGAGCCTGGTCCACGAGTGCAGGGGACCAGAAGGACATGGAAACAAACGGCCCCACCTCCCGGCTCCTCCCGCTCCTCAGGTCCAAGGGTGGCCGAAGCAACACGCTGCCGTGCACGACGGAAGTTTGGATCTGCCTCATCCTTGTGCTCCAGCACATCCCAGCGCGGTGAACTCACCCAGGAACACGGGTCCTGGCTTCACGGTTCCATCTCGAATCGGAAACACCCAGCTGAGCTCCTACTGCCTAAGAGAAGGACAAAGTCCAGTCCTGCACAATTAACCTCGGGACTTCCAACTTTCTTATTACGAGCACCATGTAACTTCTACGCCAACCAAATCTAGAGAACAGCTCATTTTTATGCACATTAACCTTTCCCAAAAGGCTAATCGGCTCCACGTCGCTCCCCAGGAGGAGGACGAAAACCCCAACGGTGGCAACGCAGCGGACGAGACAACTCACGCCACAGGGGTGGCGCTTCCTGACGGCGCGTGATGCCTGTGTGTGGTCACTGGTGTTTTCTAGAGCACGACCCAAGAACAGGCACCAACCCCTCTGCACACTGGGGCAGCTCCGTACCTTCCTCAGCACTCCAAGGCAGCTGAAGGACTGGAACGCAACGCCTAAATTTCCAAACAGAACTTGTCAAGGCCAAGACTGAAGCGGCCATTTCTGCTTCTGCGGCCACCCACAGATGACCTCAACCCCCCCAAACTAGGAGTGTGTTTTCCAAAGTCACACAGTCACATCATGGTTCTTGCCAACGTCTCTTCCTCCCCTTCCTTCTAGACTGCTGTTCATGACGGGTATTTCTTCAGCAGTCAACATTTTCCAGCCAAATACAAAAGCACTCGCTAATTCCCCACGTTTCTGCACGCTCCAAAGAGCAGATAGGAAACCTACACAGACTGGAGAAATCTTCAGGCCATATCTCCAGCACTCGTGGTCAAACTACATCCGTTTCACAACCACCCATCTGATGGACGCCATCCTGTACCTCAGCTAACTGGCAGCATTACCAATTTCATTTAATCTGTACATTTTACTATAAAACCCGTGTCATATCTGCCTGGAAAGGCAAACCCAGAGGAACTCTATTTTCTGCTCTGGGGAGGAGATGAACAAGGTAACCTGCATGGATCGCTGCCCAACAGCAGAGCTCTCCCTTAGCTTTTAACTCGCTGCTGTAGTCGCACACAGCAGCTGGTTTTCTTCAAGTGCATCCTGAAAAAAACAAAATAAAATTACGCTTTAAATGGAAACAGGGAATTGTCATGTTCTTCCTTAAAAACAGCAAAGCTGAATGGACAAGTGCTCTGAAAAAGGAGATTTAAAAACCAAAACGATGTCGCAGGCAAGTCAAAAGCTTCCCAACCTCTGAGTAGGGCCGTCATGTCCTTAAAACGTACTCAACCTGCTGCTGGAAAATTTGCATGGCAAACAAAAGCTGACAGAAAGGAACCTTCTGAGAGAAATACCCACAGAAGAGAAACCTGGCAAATGAATATTTAAAAAAACCCGCTGTAACAGGACTCGAAAGGCTATGAAAATGTAAACTCCTACACGCAGCATTTTTATTGCCCACGTACCAAAGGAACTGCTACATGGAGAGACACTTCCTGTGGTGGGAGACGGGCAGGGGATGCCCAGGTCGCCTGTGATTAGTCTGAAAACAAGTATTTCCCATTTGCGGTGAAAAGCTGGCACTCAGCAAGTGCTGAAGTACAAACCGCTCTTCGGAGGCCAGCCCCTACAGCAGCATTTCCGAAACGGCCACCAAACCCCCAGACAACACACTGTGATGTCCCAGCTGCTGAGAGACCAGACAAGGAGCAGTGCGGGACAGCAGTAAAGTGGAATTACATCGACCGATTGGACAGGCAGAATGAAAGGGCCGGGAGATGGTTCCATAAACGGGCATTTCTCTGGGTTCAGAGGCGAGGTGAAGCAGTCAGACACCCCAGACAGGTGAGAGCTGAATAAAATCCTCACTGCAACAGAACGAATGTCTGCCAGCGTGTCCAGGAACGGTGAGAATTGTTTGGAGAAGCGTCCTCACGGCCGTGTGACGTGCGGCAGTCAAGAACCCCGCTGCAGAGACGCCCAGAAGCGTGTTTGACCGGCCACACCGCTCCACAGCATGCTGCGCTTTACCCACCATTATTCCCTTGGACCAACACGAGGCCGCCGGAGAGCCCTCCACATCCCGCGGAAGGTTCTCGGTAGCGCAGCGTGGCCTCTTCCCACCCAGAGATCCAACACGCGGTATTTCCCCAGCGCCCAAAGCCACCGTGCTTCAATCGTTGTCAATTTACGGGTCCACACATCAGATTAACTTATCCACGGCTCCCCAGACTTCCCCCAAAAGACTTTTAAAACCTCTCCTCACATTGACTAAGTATCTTTAGTCTAGTTTTTTTCAGTCCAGCTCGCCAAGTGAAGCGATAGGTTACACACCACACGTGGTGACTCGGGACTTCACACTTGGGCTGCTTGAGAAACGCTGCGCGAACGCCATCTGCTCCTGCCAGTTCCGTACTGTTCACTTCATGGATTCGCTCGGACAGATGCTGCACTAGCTCTACGGTTTCAGGTAGCTCCCTCCCAAGCATCCTCTATGTTAAAAAATAAAATAATTCCTTTTTAAAAAGCTTCCAATTTTGCAGAGAACATGGATCTCAAGAACTGCTTCGGGCCGTCTTCTCCCCGCTTTCTCCCTGCGTGCGGTCACGTGCTGACCCTCTGCTCTCTCTGCCCGCCTTCCTGCCTCTCACAGGCTTGGGAAAAACTCTTACAAGATTTTCATGTCATCAGCAAATGATCAAAAGATTTGTATTCGTTTACTTGCATAAGAAAAATGATTTTCTTTACCTTGCCATTAGGAGATTTCTGGTGGGGGTTTGGTTTTGTCTTTCCAATAGCACTTTTGACAGGCGTTAAGTGTTCACTGCGAACACCACACAGCGTTTAACAAACACCACACCACTTGCCGAGTGCTCAGCCTCTGTGCTGGTGCCTCCTTGCCGTTGGGTAGGTGCCCCTTTCACAAGAGTAAGTGCTGACCGATGTCGAGGGGCAATCAGCTGTACAGTCCTAATACTGGGCGTTTCCCCTTGAACTCCGGAAGCTCAACTCAAAGAGATTCTGTGTTAAAAATGTCAAACGTGCCCACTGTGTCCCCACCTTCACGCACAGAAGGTGTGACGTCTCCGCTGACCTGTGTGAGCTTCTGCTTTGGGATAGAATTTGACGGGTCATGGGGGAGGAATGACAACTCAGCAACACGACGCCCCTACGATCCTTTTACTCCGCAGACAAGAGAGGCTGTGGCTGGGAAGCTCCTCTGCTCATGCCTGTTACCAGCCCCAGCTGGTGAGCGGGTGCAGCAGACTTCAGGGGAAGCTCAACGCTCCCTCTGACCAGCCTGCCTTGGTTCTTCAGCAGCAGCGCAGCTCCAACACGTAACGGTTCCTCCAGCAGCGCTCTGCTCCTACACCACATGGTCCCAGGCTCACTGTACCAAGCCACTGCTCTGACAGCTGGGGTGTGTCTCAGCTGGGACGTGCATGACAGCAAGGTGAAAGGCTTCCCCCAGCACGGCCTGTCCCTCCCTTGGTCTGTTCAATAAACAGGGGTCACGTTGTCTGGTGACACCAGTCACCACCCTCGTGACAGGAACCGGTGAAGAACACCGACAAGGCCCTGGACTGAGCTCAGACAGCTTCTGGGACAGCCCGCGAGGGAGAATTTGAGTTGGTGTGCTGCACGGTGTCACAAGAGCAACAGCAAGCATGGCAAGAAGCCACCCTCCAGGAGCCTCACCCCAGCTCTGGCACACCGGCGGGCCCTGGGAGGTGGCGCTGGTCCCACAGCAATGCCCCCAGGAGCGCAAGGCAGCAGCCAAAGGCTGCCTTTAGAAGGGCAAAGCAGCGGTGCGTGGGCACACTGCAGTGCCCGGCAGCGTTTGCGAGGGGTGCAGGTGAAGGCGGTAGAAAATTCAGTGCAATCCCCTGAAAAAAGAGCGTGGCTGTCTCTGCACTTAGCAAGCCCAGGGTGACAAACCTACTCGCAACCACAGCAGCTGTCCCGGGGGTGATGCTTTCAGCAAGGCTCTAAGCCTGACCTGGTGCTGATGGTAATTTGTACCTGGTTTTGCTGGTCTCGCCACTCTCTGCCAACCCCCTGTGCCTGGAAGGGCTGTTCCTGCCGTGAGCCCCAGCGGCAGCCCAGCAGAGGAGCACAAGTAGGGGTAGTACCAGCACAGCCCTCGGGCGGTTTTATTTCCACCATGTCTGGGGATGAGGGACACGGGGCGAGTGCTGTACAGCACCGCGCTCTGCTCCGTAACGGACCACGGGCTGGGATGGAGCAGTAACCCACCCGGCTTGAGCTCGGGGAGAAGACGGGCCAGGGTGTCCTCAGCTCATCTCTGCGGGGGTGAAACACCGAGCTTTGTTGGAGGATCCATGAAAAGCTGCTGTCATAACGGACGGCGATGGATGGCACCGGGCGGGAAGGACCCTCGGGTGGACACCCACCCCCACAGCTCAAGCCGAGAGCTCGGCTCCCAGGCTGGTGAGGGGCATGTGGCCCCCAGGCCCACCACGAGAGCTGCTGCCATCAGCATCCAGCTTAGCCTTGTCATCTCCCTCCAGAGCTTGTAGCAAAACTCCTCTAGGACCATTCTTTTTTCAGAGTGCACAGATTCACCTCGTTTTTGCTAAGACTGAGCCCACCCTTTGTGTACGGACATCCCCGGTGAAAACGTCGAGGGCACAGTGGCGGATCAGCGTGCTGCTACGGGGGTGAACCTCGCAGCGATGGAAGAACTCATGGCAAAGAGCAGGTGACAGAGGAGGTTTTCACGTTGAAGTAAGCAGGGCACACGTAAAAGCTTGTCCATCACCACGAACTAAAGCAGAGCTCGCTCACAACACTTCTGTTACCCACAGGAAGGAAGCCTTCTAAGCAGCTTCTAGGATGAGTTTTAGATGCAAACCCCTTCATCGAAACATCGGTAAGGTAAAAACGTTCTATCCACCAGTTCTGTGGTTTACCGGCCCTCCTTCCCCGCTCCTTCGAGAAGAAATCAAGGCTGCTTGACCCTGAACCTCCTCCAAGTACCATGGAAACAGCGGAATAATGAGAACACTCATCAAAATTTAAACTTCTTACACCAGCGCCAAAGGCAATGAAAATTTTATTGAATTCCAGAGCCCTCCACAAGGAACAGCCAGCAAAGTGGCAGCAGAGACGGCAAAGCGGAGGCCCACAGCCTTTAGGCCCTTGTTTCCAATTTTCAGCACGAAGCTGCTTCCATGGCCGTTACCCTCATCCCACTGCTCCTGGGAGGAGCCGGGGAGACGACTGCGTTTAGCCCCCCCGCCGCCGCCCCACGTCAAACGCCGCGGTCTCCAACAAAACCCTGACGTGGCTCCTCCACCTGCACCGAGACTATCTGATGAACGGCTCTGCAGCATCGTGGAAGTAAAATACATTTCTCTGCCGTTACGGCCATTTGCTCTGGATATGGGGATTTTTTGGTGCGTTTAAAGGTGCGTTTAAAGCAATTGCCAGCACCGCAGGTGCATGCCATGACAGCCAGGTTCAAACATGCCCACCAACTCGGTTTAGTCCTCAGCCAAACGCGCTGTCACACACTTGTTATTGCGTAAAGACTTTCTAAGGCTGATGACCACATTTCGAGCCCTTGTAAACACGGCGGTGACCCTGTCCAGCCCCCTCATGGTTATGACAGCAGACAGAAAAACCAAAGGTTGGTCGTTTTCTGAATCGCTGTTCTAGGTACAGCTGAGGCCACCAGCTCCCACGAGTGACACCCAGGAGGCTTGGTGAGAACAAGCTTACAGCTTGCCAAACTGGGACCACGGCAAGTTTTCCTCAGGTCTGTTCTTCCTCGGATAGTGTGACAACCCCTCCACTCCTGCGCTTACCCTTGGTCAGAGCTTTCTCACCTGTGACGGAAACACTGGGCTTTATTTGTAAGTTTTTCATTTTGTCAAAGGTGCCCGAGAGAAGGTACCCAGAGAAAGGCGAGGGGACTGGAGATCAGGAGGATGGGGTGGGAGAAAACCAGCTGCCTCCCCCATCTCGGCCTTGCTGGTGGGACTGGGGTGGGGGTTTTGCCAGGTGACTGCAGCCTGTCAGCCCCGCGATCTGGGTCAGAACCAGACACCCCTCTCCGGCACATCGCACCCACCACCCATCACCCAGCTGTGATGGGACATACTGAGAGGTGCGTATTCCAAAAAACCAGTGTTCAAGTGTCTGACACTGGGCATGGAAACAGCTGGACACATTTCATCTGAGTCTTTCTGTGCCTCAGTCAGTTTTTAGGAGGGACTCAACACCACTTCGTTTCAGTCAGTGTAAAAGTGAATTCATTAGTGTTTACGAATGATTCAGGGCCCGTGGCGCTGGATACCCCAACAGAAATAAAAATGGATTTGAACGGAGCACAATAAATAAATCATAGAGCCATCCCCTGAACAAGGAAAAAATATATCAAATATTGAATATTTTCTCCATTACTCAGTCCTGTGAAGTTTGTACACTGCACAAGGCAGCAAGAGACCACGTAACTCTGGGGGAAGGAGGAGGTGACAAATCACAGTGAGCCAGCCCTGACACTTCTGATATTTGACTATCTGCCCGTGCAGCCATCACAGCGGGGCAGCGCCTTGGTGTGCGAGACTGAGAAGCCGGCACAGGCCAGGAAGGGCACAGATTTAAAGCTAATTGCAAATATTAAGCTGTTTCTTCCCCGCATACAGATCACCTCACACTGTGAGGCAGAAAGCCAAGCCAGGGCAGCCAGCAGTAAAACCGCCCGAAGGCTCCGCAAAGCCTCTCTCCTCTCTCTCAAAGCACCACGTTGAATTCCCAATGGCACGTTACCGCAGGAACCAGGCGCGTCCCTACCGAAACGGCCCACTAGGAAAAGGGTTTTCTCATTCTGATCAAGTAAATAAAAAAAAAAAAAGGAGAGTTTATGCTTTTCCATTTTTTTGGCTTGTGGTGACCAATTCTGCAGGTTTGCTTTACACATCAGTAAAGAGCTGGCCAATGGTGTTCCTCCCCAGATCAGCAAACGCGGGCAAAGCACGGCAAAGCCTCTTCTAACCTACGAATCCCCCAAATAACCCTAATTATAACTACTTCAGTAATAGTTTCCACACAAGGAGCAAGCGAACACGCTGCAGCTGGAAAAGCAGCAGCTGAAAAGGGCTGTAAAATGGTGCCTGTAACTAGGACAGATTGCTTCAGCCTTTCTCCAGGCAAGCTGGGAAAGGGAAAAGAAAATCAGAGAAAGGTGGCGGGGACCGGCTCCCAAACAGACCACGAAGCTCCTGTTCCTCCCTGCGTCATGGGATGCTGCGAGTACCCGATGTCTGCACGGCTGACACGGGATGGGAGCAGCAGACAGGTTCACAGGGATCTACTGAGGGATGCTAAATAACGAAGAGACTACAGGCAGCTCAGAAAACCCCAGCCCGCACACGGCTGGCGAACGGGACCTGGCTCAAGGGAAGCCCTGTGCCCACTGGCCCCCGCTGCTGCCCACCCCGCGGCTGCTCACCACTGACTCCCCCTTCTGCCCCGCGCCAGCCCCGCTCCTCTTCAGCGAAGCGAACGGGGGACACCTCGGTATGGGTGCTGGGAGCGGCCACATCTCGCAGCGGGAGGTTTCACACAGGTGTACGGTGCTGGTCTTCTGAGGGGTGCTGCTGCGGTCTGCAGCTCCTGCGGCTGGAGTCTGGAGAGCTTTCTCTCCAAGTGGCAGCCCAAGGGAATACGGCGAGGTCTGCCTGGGCGGTGGTGCTCTCCCCCTGGGCAGGGGTTACTGGAGAGGTGGCCAGACCTCCCTCACCTATCCCCATCTCTGGTGCTACAGTCTAAGGAAAAAACCCATCACGCAGATGTAAAGCAGAAAACCAGCACAATTCGATTTCACAGCAGAGACCTCTGCCGTTACAGTTTGCTTATCCTGAAACGCTCCCCAGCACAAGAGCCGCTGCTTTTCCATTCCAGTAGCTCAGGGGAAGCAACTGGAATTGAGACAAGCACGTACCTCTGTCAAGTTCTTTGCTCCGAAACAAAATCCAGGAGGTTTGGGGTTCCCTAAGGCAGATAAATCCAGGCAGACATTACGGGTAAGGAGCAGATCTCAAGTCCAGCCAAGAAATTTTCTAGGTTTGCAATATTTTAGGAAATAATTCTTCCTAGCAAACAGAAATACCAGACCATGGAGCACGCGCCCAGCAGCTGCTCCTAGATGAGGAAGGGATGGTCTGAGAGCCTCAGCTGCTCACATTTCCACTCAGTAAGCTGAACAGTGACCACATAACGTCAACAAAGCACGAGAATCTCCCCAGAAAAAAGCCGGTGCATAATCCTAAAGAACACCTTGTCCCGTTCAGTACTTTTGTAAGGCGGACCACTATCTCAGGAAAAAGGGCTCCTTCAAATCAAGAGAAACATTTCTGAGCTGTTCTAGGCCATCAGAGACAACAATAGAACCACTCCCTTTCTGCACTTTAAAGAAATCCTTCTTTTACTTTGAGAACACAAATCAGCAGTTCCAAACCAGTGTGGAAGCACAGACAGCAAGGTTCCACCCTGCAAGAGGACCCAGGACCAGCTTCAGAGCCAAAGCCACAACATGCTGCCCAAGTACGCAAACTCCTGCCGCGACGTCCCTGTGTCATTAACACGCCGCCGCAGAGCTTTGCCAAGAGTAACACGGAGAGAACAGCCCAGCGAAACCCCGGCAGAGGCTCCTGAGAAGCTTCTTCCTTGTCCTCTGCTGCCCTGCCGTCAGCCCCCCAGTTCTGCAGAAGTTACAGGCTGGTGGTGTGAACCCTCAGCTCTCTTCTGTGTAACTCTCCGAGCGGCTGCCGGTACTGTCCCAGTTCTAAC
>NW_010415686.1:42857-50686 GCF_000710305.1 Buceros rhinoceros silvestris
TCTAACCACAGGAAGCTGTGTGGGATCAGCAGTTCCGAAAGGCACGTCTGAACGGTTAATCACACTACCAAGGACCTGAGCAAGCCAGCAGAGCAATAACCCTGCCATGTTCAGACTGAGGATATGGCTGGGAGGAGATATACAGTGGGTGCCAGGACAGACTCGCCGCAGTTCACAAAACCTCAGCAGCCTCATCTTCCCTAACAAAACCTCCTTTTCCACCTCCTCAAAGCCTCCTGTGGTTATGTGCCCTTCCCATCCCATGCCAATTCTTCGACAGCTCTCCAGAACAAAGCTTCGACTAATTAATTAAAGCACAGTGGTTTGGGCTCTATGTTTCTTCTGCCAAGAGCATGTAAGAGAGAGTGCTCATGAACTGGTTTCATCACCTTCTCACTAGAGCCACCCTGCTCAGACAGGGTTTACTCTGCCCGTGTGGCATTCCACGATGTGCTGGGGAGGAAGCAAACGGGCCAAAGATAAATGCAGTAAATCAGAGCTACGCCACTGCTGGCACTGTCAGTAAACAAAGTCCCTAATCACACATGTACTGGAAAACCGGAAGAAAAATTACTTGCCCCAAGGGGACAGGAATAGCCAAATTCAGTTTTACAAATTCTCCCCGAAGCGTCACACGTCGCTTTCAGTGAACCATCTGAATTCACTACAGCGTGCGCCGGAGAGCGCCGCCTCCACCCTCAGGAGCTACCAACCGCTCCGCTCCTCTCAGACACTTCCATTACAGCAGACTGAGCGTTTGAAACGGCACTGGCAGCCTCTGAGCCCCAGGGCTACACGTAGGGCCCGCCGGCAGCTCCGCACAGACAGCGGGCAGGCAGTGCCGCCAGGCAGGGCACCACCCATCGCGTACCACGTATTCCACTGGAGTAAACAAAGAAAATGCGTTTGAAGCTGGAGATCCAAAATCCTGCGGAGCTTGACGAGTTCTAGAGCACGACGCAGGATTGTTTCTGAAGGCTGCTGACACTCTCCTCTCTCCTTCCAGCCCAGCTCCATTCTGCAACAACTCTATGCGAAGACCACGCGGTCCCGCTGCAGCGACCCGCTCCTTGAGCTCACCGAGCCAGGGCTTCTGGGGAAGAGTTCGCTGCTTGTGTGGCCACCGCCGCCGCAGCCAGACGTTCATTCCGCTGTAAAGAGAACCCTGCAGGCTGTGCAGTACCTCACCAGCCACGGTATGGTTACGGTAGGTCCCTCAGTGCCCCTACCTTGGGCCTTTCAAATCCTTCAGTGGTATTTAGGGAACAGAAGACTCTACTGACATGAAAACCACATGATGCGAGGGGAAGGCACGTCACCCATGGAATGCCACTTCCAGAGCACAAGGGTGCTTTGGGCTCCCACTGAGCGCAGTGAGTTAGGTCCTCACCTGTTTAACGCGATGCTGAGACCATACCAAGCCTCCAGAGAATGGAAGAGAGACCACAGAAGAGATCCTTGAGTCCGCACAGGAAAATAAACAAGACCAGCAGAGCTGCCAGAAATGAGGACTGCAGAGAAGAACGTGCTGTATAAAAACGTCCTTCTGCCATTTACTAACGCTCACCTGGGCTGCTGCGAGCCCCGTCTCCTGCTATCTCCCATCTCCGATCCCATTCACATGTTCTCACAGGCCCGTCTCCTCCCAGCGCCCTCTGAAGGGAGAGTCTCAGAAGTGTGGCTGAAGAGCCTACGCCAGCTCCATCACGCTGGTCACGCCTGCCTCCACGCGCCCACCACGGAACAGACATTTGACTTCAGTTGTCACCACGACTGAACAAACTGTTTACTCGAGGAACCAAAACTCCACGGTGGTTTTCTTCTAAATTATTCTCATCATGAAGACAAACTAATTAACTGCAGGACTGCGTAGGGAATAAGTCACCACAGATCCCAGCCCGCCTCTTCCCAACCAATTACATCCCATCCGGAACTTTGGGATGAACTGCCCTGCCGGGGACTGCAGCGTGTACAATGAGACATCTCATAACCGCACTCATGTAGCTCCCACGGGAGAAATCATTTATCTGGCGGTACGAGAGCCAGCTTAACCATCATCAAAATTTAACTGCAAAGGAAGGATCTGCCCACTCCCCGGCACAGCCGCTCTCTGGAGACGTAGTTAAGTAATGCATGGTGTTCTTCTGCGTGACCATCTTAATAACCACCTCAGATTTCATCACGGAATTTGGTGGTGCAAAACCACTGCAGAAATCTTTGATGAAATGGAAAAAAAACCTTAAAAGCCATAAATCCAAGAATTAGACATAAAGCTTGATTCAACCAAGGAAACATGGAAGGATGACCCTGAGAGACAGAGACACTGCTTGTCATTTAGGGCAGTGGCTTCAGAACGCAGCTAAGAAACCCTGTGTCACGTAAATCCTGGACAAACGTATCTAAAGTGAAACTTCGGCCAAAAATGTGCATTTCCTGTAACGGACTGCCTAGGCCAAAGGTACTATTAGCAACCTTAGCTTGTTTTTTAAAAGCCGTTCTGTAGGAAGAAGCATTTCTTTCCACAGAGCAGCAGCTGGTTCAACCCCCCCCGTAATATTTATTAGAAATTCTAGCTGAAAGAGGAGCCGGCTTTTACAATTCCCTCAGTTCGAGATCAGTTTCTGCACTGTAGATATTTAAGCCACTGCTGCTGAATTTAGTAACATTTCCCTCATCCCCCAGGATCACTCAGGAGCATTTACAAGGAAAACCATTTGTGTGAATTGTATGGGTTACGGGTAATCCGGTTTGCTCTTTGCTAATGGTATGTCATACAGATATAAATAGCGCACAAAGCCTTCTCTTCACTTTAGAGTGGACCTCATCTTCCTTGCGTGTGCATTTCTGGCTGCGTTACCTCCCAAGCCCAGGCAGTTCGGTTACAGGTGCTTAGCCACAAGGATCTCGTCTTTGTTCTCCTTAACAGCCATCTGGGGCCGGTCTGCAATGGGTTTTTTGGCGTCACAAAAATCTGTTTGGAAACTCTGCAGCACCTACGGAACACGAAGAACTATTTTCTATGTGCAACCAAGATGTTTAGTGAGTTACAGATGTTTTGTGCGGAAGAACATGGCTGTTGGGTGGTCGGAAGAGAACGAGTCCACGCTGTCATGCCACTGTTCTCTGCAGACCACAGTGGCTCCACCCGTTACCACTGCTGGGTCGCTCCAGAGAGCTCGTCCCCAGGACTCTGTCCAAACCCAGGGAACTGTCACATCCGAGGCCCTTCCTGCTGGTCAGCGGGAAGTCACCGCTGTTGGAAGAGCACGTGCTGTTAGCTCACGTTTCTGGACGCAGCAGGGGCACGACATTCCCAGTCGCGGCACGATCAAAGAGCGGGATCGCTCTCAGGTTGACAAGCACAGCCTTTCACATCCTGTGCCAGAAGCTTCAGCGAGACGGTACACCCACTTCCAGCTCCTCACCCCGCTCCGTGGGTGGGTGGCTATCGCACTGTGCTAGTTGAGCACACCACATTATTCCTCCGCGGCGCAGTTCAAACCAAACCCACATCTGTTATTGCAATGAGTGCCTGGTCTGCGAGGCCTCCAGCCACCTCCCTGACCTGGGGGAGCTTCGTACCAGAGTGGTGCACCTCTACGAGGCACACTGATCACCCTTGTCTTCACCGCCAGGTTTCAACCACCCTCCTGTGCTAGCCCTACAATGTGCTGGGCTCTGCTCACGTGGCCAGCACAAGGCACCCTCAGCAGCAGTCTCTGCTCAACCCTGAGCCAAGCGGGGTCAGAAAATCATCCCAGCACTAAGCTTCACAGAGTTTTGCCCCCTCTGGAGGCTGGAAAACCAGAGGAAGCAGCAGGGCAGAGGTCACTCCTTGGGAAGGCTGCCGAGTGCTTCTCATGACAACATCCAGTTTTCCTCGTTCTGTACCACCTCCACTGAACTTTAAACAAGGGAATCCTTCCTCCAAATGCCAGCAAAGCTCATCCAGGATTGTTTGGAAGCGCAACTAAAGAAAACAACTGTTTGTGCCCCTATTAAGAATCATGCCAAGCTCTCTGCAACCAGTTTTACTGTCCTGCGCTTCTGAAGCACAGCAAGACCCAGACAAACGTTCTGCTGCTCTCAGGAAAAGATGAAGACATACCCAAAAAATGGACAACAGAGCAGCAGCTTGAGAGCAAGGTTTAGGAACTGCACAGCTACAAGCAGCGGCAGTCAGAGGCTCTGCTGGGCCCAAGTTCTGCCGCGGAAACCACACCACACCACCTCTGAACACCACAAAGGTGTGATGCTCTGAGTAATGCAAAGAATTACTTGGGTTTGTGGAAGTTTACATTTACAGAGGTATCTATATTCCTGTTTAGTTGAATTGCAGACAGAACAGTGGTACTGACCAAAATGACCGTGAGCTCAGCTCCCACACCTTCCCCACGGCAGCGAGTCCTTCCTCGGACTCACCACGGAACAAAGCTCGTTAAGGGAAATCATGGTACAGCCTCGAGGGAAAGGATAATGTGCATGGAGCTGCCCCGGATGGAGACCTGCTCAGATGTACTGCTGGAAGAGAAGCCTAAGATTCTTTACGTTAAGGCTTTGCCTTCTACAACCGCTTTGTTTCATTTGAAAGAAAGCCTTGGAATTTTGGGGTGTTTATTGTTTTCTGGTTCAGCATTAACAGCAGTAAATATTTCAACAGAAAGAGAAAACTCCCTCTGAACTCGTGATCTACACCGTAAGCACCAAGCCAGGCGACAGGAAGCTCACGCGGTGATGTAACGGACGTCACTCTATTTGCAGAAATCCCAGGGGCACGGGGCACGGTCATAAAATTGAAATATTGCCCAGATGAAGAGTGAACTTGTAACCTTCTCAGTATTTAACCGCCACTATGGCTCTGCCCGGCCGCAGGTTTTGGGCTGAACAGCAGCCAATCTGCCGCACGTTAAATAAATTTCCCACTTGTTTCCCCAGCTTTTCTTTCAGCGCTTTCCTCTCCCATCAAACGGAAATACTACAGATTCTTTCATTGCTCTGAGAGCAAAACACATTTTTCCAGCGCTCCCAACTCATTACATGTGTTGTAAACAAACCTGGTACCAGCCCCATCCCTCCTGTGTGTAGCCAGGGGAAGAATGTTGCCGACGCAGCACACGGCAACCTGACTTGGTACCGAGATCTTCAGACACCAAATTATTGCCTCGCTTCACAGGAGGCACCTCCCCTGGCAAAGGGACCTTCAGGGTGCTGGGCCCGAGACCACGGTGACATGCGCTTTCTGCACCCTGGATTAACTGGAGACACAAAGCTGTGTACACCCTTCTTATCCGCTCGGCGTCTGGCCCTAAGGACTATCCCAGACAGGGATGGGATTCCAGGTGGTTGAGAGAAGCTCAAAACCCATCACCTTCCAAGACGGACTTGCAATTGTCAGTATTTTGAATTCCCTGGGTGTTTCTGAAAAGAACCTTCATACCGCATTAAAGATAAATAACCAGGTGTAACAAAAGGTGGAAATTCAAAGAGGTGTCAAGGGTAAAGGCACAAAGAACGTTTCTAATGACTAAACCAGGTAATCTATGAATCTTTTTGTCCTCCTCAAAAATACAGGCTCCATAAAAACTACAGCCTTTCTTCCCTCCAAGCCCACCTAAAATGTAAATGAGTTCTCCACTCAAACACTTTCAGTACCACTATTTCCTCTCCCCAGGAGCTAAATGCTGGTTCACCCTGTGCTCTTAGGATCTGCCCTGCACCCCTTGGAACAGCCTTCACCAAAATATTCCATCCATTTTCCACCTTCCTCTGGATAAAGCTCTCCAGCTCTCCGATATGCTTTGGGGATAAAGAGATTGAGGGAACACATCTGTGCACAGCTCTGTGCACAATTTAAGCTTACAGCTGGCTAAAGCAGGTTGTTTCTATGCACCTGCACCTTCTGGTCGGTCAGTCCCCGGCGCTGCGGGGAAATCTCGGTTAAGAGGTATCAACATGCTCTTGCACAACAGCATCGTACTCATGCTTCAGCAGAGGTTTATAAACATCTCACTGAACTACCACCACGAAAGGTTAACAGAAGGAAACAGAGCCCGAGTGCCTTAGCACAACCTCCCGAGTGCTACTGCAACCTCCAGACAAAACCCAGGTGCTGCAAGAGATGCAGAGCAATCGAGGAGACAGGGGAACTCAACACCCAAAAACCAGATTTCTCATACCAATTGCCGCTGATTAAGGAAAATCTCACCATTATTAGGAGAATAAGAGAACCCATTCCAAACCTTTACAACCAAATCAATCAATCACAAGGGAAGGAAAGTGTGGGGACATTCCCCCAAGACGCACCTTGTTTCTGTTCAGTTTTACACAGATGTGCCTAAACATCGCTGTGACGCGATGCAGAAACGCCCCTCATCCAAAGGAACTTCTGTGGGACACCACATGGAGATCTGCCTGCTCTGAAAATCAAGAATTC
Source organism: Buceros rhinoceros silvestris (assembly GCF_000710305.1). NCBI lineage: Eukaryota > Metazoa > Chordata > Aves > Bucerotiformes > Bucerotidae > Buceros > Buceros rhinoceros. The sequence continues at coordinate 49,291 of NW_010415686.1, forward strand.
AACCTACCTTGAACTGACAGTTCTGCCTGAGCTTCAATGGTCTCGTTCCCGCTCTCCGCTATGCAGGAATACGTCCCCACGTCCTCTTCGGTGACGCCGCTGACCGCCAGGCTGCCTCCCGCAAGCAGAAGAAACCTCTCGTGGCTGTGCAAAACAGGACAAACAGGTGAGCTGGTGGACAAAGGGACTTGATCAACGCTCTGTGTGTTACCAGAGGAGCACGCACAAGTCCTCTGCCTGACACGTCTACATGTAATGTTCAGTTCAACGGCAGCGATTCCACAAGAGCAGCTTTCAGCTTCAGTTCCTCTGAATTAAACGTGACCCAAGGTGTTCACACAACAGGAACTAAAAGTTAAGCAAAATCAAATAGCACAACCACATCAGACAACAAAATTGGCAGACCCCACCGGCATGACTTAGTGCTTGCAAAGTGAACTGGAAGAGGCCAGGCCTCTGCCTGCACCGCCGACGGAACAGCACTGTGGTATATAGCAAATGGGGTTTTGTAGAAAACCAGCCTTTCCAGTACCGTGTGAGGTACCAGTTAGAGGACCCAAGCGTTTTCCAAGACTCTTCATCACCCCACGCACCCACAACAATGTGCCAGTAACATTACCCAAAGGTCACATTTACAAATCGAACACAAAAATCATCGTGGGAACCAAGGGAAAGAAACCAGCACCCAAGGAGACCCCTGCTCAGGTACTCCGCAAGGAAAGGGATCCTGCTTCCGTGACCTAGCGGACTACGGAAGGTCTGATTGGGAAGAACGTGGTTCCAAGAAGTGCAGGGAAGCTGAGTGAAGGTATAAATAGGTTTGGAGCTTTAAAGAGAGGCACGCCTGAGGAAACAGCAGAGGAGCGTGTGGGCAGCACTGCACAGAGCATCTAGCCAAGAGGGGAACACCACGAAGTTTGTTACTAAACCTTTTCTGGAACCACTCAACTGTGGTTCAAGGACAGAAAGTGAGAAGATGAGGCAATGCATCCTGCATTATTCTGATAGTATCTTATTGTCACGGCTGCCAAAAAAAGGCAGAAGCTTTCTATCATGGATCGGATGAAACACTAATACGTGGAAAAAACCCCGGGAGCCTCAGCGGAAATCAAGATAGTGAAGGATGACCTGCCTCCCATCTCGAGCAAGACAAACCGGGACAAAGGAGGTGACGTGACCAGGAGCTGCCAAAATTGAATCATTTTCTCCCACTTTCTTGTGTTCTACTGCCCTGTGTTCTGCCCAGGTAAATCCACTAGATTTACACCACACGTCTCCTGAAGTTAGCACAAAGAAACAGAACCTACAAGTCTCAGACTGCACCACCTCCAAGGCAAAGCTGACCACCTAAGCAGGTTCTAAGACCATTTAAAAAGCTCTAAGAAAACCACGCTCT
>NW_010415686.1:50774-59183 GCF_000710305.1 Buceros rhinoceros silvestris
TCCTGACTCTTGAAGCTCTTTGTCCGCATCAGGACATCGACAGCCCACGAACAGAGGAGCTCTCCAAGGGTTGAGGTGAACAGAAATGACATCACTGAAGCTTGTTTGTGAGAACGGCATGTTGGACACGTTAAGGCTGCACTAAAACCATGCCTAAAGAAAAACCAACGAGTAAGGCAAGCCTGGACCCTGACCCATCCACACATGCAGTTTTGTCCCTCCTTTTATGATGGAAAACAGCTTCTTTGATTATTTGTTCTCTCGTTCGTGGTGAATTAATCAGTCTGAGTAGCATATCGTCTGCTGAAGGCCAAGAGGAATGCAGAAAGAAATGGAGCCAACTGGCGAGCGTGCCGGTTCTAGGGGTCTCCTAGAGGACAGTCCAGAGCGCACCAAGATGAGACCCCACACAAGTCCTCTGGCTGTCAAAGACATGGAAGGAACAACCTGTCAGTCTGCTTGGTGATTCCTTCCGCTGGCATCGGCTGCGCAAGAACTCTGGGCTTAAAGCAAAACCGCGGTCGCAATAAAGTAAAAACATCTCAATTCAGTAAGGACAACGAAGCACTTCCACAACAGAGTGGAGCAATATAGTTAGTTATTTATATAATTACAGTTCCATACAGTTATCTATCAGCCATTACTCACCCCTCCGTGATAAGCTCTTCTTCATTGCGTGTCCACCTGATATACGGAGCTGGAAATCCTGCGGCAACACACGGGAAAACCGCGCTTTGCCCAGTGACCTTCGTAAGGGAAGAGGGCTGCCTCACAAACACCAAGTCCTGGGGCACCTCGGGATCTGCAAGGAGTTTGTAAGTGACAAAACTGTTACTAAATGCAAAATAAGAACATGGTCATATTAAAAAAACCCGCAAATGAAACATCTAATTTCCTTCCCGCATCTTCACAGGATTCAGCCATCGCTTCCCCGACTCAAAGGCTTTCCTGTGGAAGCCTCTCCCACCCTCCCACCTGAACAGCTCTTCACCACTTCCCCCACACGTGCAAACTGCTCTGGGATTCTGACTCCGCGGAGCACTCCTGGCCGACAGCTCCAGCCCTGAAACCAGGACTCTACCAGCTGGTGTAGAGATGTCGTAAGGGAGGGTGTGGGTTTGACTTTGTCCAGACAGCCTTGGGCAACCTCCTGACTCCATCAGTTAGCTGCCCAAGAACACGCTTTTACACGCTGGAAAATGAAATTGCTGCAGCAGCGCGTCAGCCCGGAGCAAAACAAAACCACAAAACCAGCGTGGCCGCTGACGTAACGCAGGCTTTGTCCTAAACCAAAAATCCACCACGGTTTTCCATCCTTCTGGAAATGGTGAACCCTCTGAACCAGGTTTGGTCTGGCTTTGAACGGGCTGGAGAGGGGGTTGTTTCTTTTTTCTCCCCCTGTTAAGAATAAGCACGAGCAAAGTGCACATTTACTCTGCCTTTTACTACAGGAAACGGCCACTGACTGTGAGAACTGAACACCCTCCAGAAACGTTCCCTGAACTGAACCACCGCCAACGCGCTCCGAGGTATAACGTGAGGAGGTTGCTAGGATACTCGAGAGAACAGCCCCGGTGGAACCCATGTCCCAGAGCCGCCCCGGGCAGAGGAGCCCGCTGTGGAGCAATGCTGGATGCACCACCCGCCTCAGGCCCCCACACAGACTATCACAGCAGCCTGTCCATGCTCCCTGGTTGAGGGAACCAGGCTGCTCGCTCCAGAAATAGGAGCATGCGTGAGCAGGCAGCGAGCGCAGCAGAGTGACCTGGAGCTGCACGTGGAGCGAGCCAGGGCGCACAAAGCCGGCTGGCTGTGGCAGATTGCTGGCGGGCTGCCCCGACCCGAGGGAGAGGAGCCGGTACCACGCACTGGAGGCAGAGCTCAGCAATGCTCCAAGCTCACAAAAAGAGATCAGTGCCCACCTGAGCAGAAACTGCATTCAAAAATTAAGTGGTTTCACTTTTTCCCTTGCATTGCTATATCTGACAGCACCCGCTCGGATCGAACGATCAGCTACGGGGGCACTCGAGATTCAGAGAGCTCTCTGTGCAACAGTTTAATCCCCCTTTTGAAAAAAAAAAAGTGCCTGCAGGGAGGGATTTCACAAAACTTTGCTATCAACACTTCCAACAGATCAGCACGTCATCAAAGTTTATTGGGCAGCCTAAACTTGCTCAAAATTAGAAAAATCTTAAGCATTTATCTGAGGGGCTGCAGCATCATGAAGGCAAACCAAACTAAAAAAATTCAGTTAAGCGTCTTTTCCAAATGTGTTTTTCTTTAACAACTGCACCCTCGCTCGGAAAGATAAGGCGTTCTTCATGGGAAGGCTGAAGAACTTCATGAAATGAATGCCTGCTTCAAGCACGGCTCACTCCTGGAGCCTAGCAAACACCCCCCTTTTCAAAGACAGTTAAAACTGCAAAACTGGTGGAGTCTAAAGTCTGTTCTAAGTAGAAAAGTGACACAGTCATGAGAAAAAGGGACCTCTGAAGATGCCACCACCTGCTCGAAGCCCACCTGCTGCTGACACTAGGACAGGCCAACCATGCCCTGAAAACCTCCCAAGATGGAAACGCAGCAACTCTCTCCGGCAGTAAATCTGATGCAGAATTCCGACACAAAGACTAATTCAGAAGAGACAACATGAGGTTCTGGAAATAATTAAGAAAACCCATACGAAACACAGCCCGTGTTTCCCTAGTTTGGGAAAGTGCGACTCAGCATCCCTGCCTTATTCTTGGTCAACTGTCAAAACTCATTGTTAGAACGTGGTGACGCACAGCTCTGAGCGATCGTGCCATTCGGAACAGGACACTCTACGCTCACAAACAGCTGACGTCAGCACCAGGCTCCTGTTCTTATCAAAAATACCGAAACATTTCGGCACAACAGGCATAGCTAAACCTTTCAAAATGAAAACTCACCCCACTTTTTGGGGCCTGGAGGCTTCCCCAGTGTTTGAAGAATCAGAACTTCCTAAACAGTGGGTCAACTACAAGGGCCTCAGCTTAAGCATCCCAAGAGCGGGGCTCTAAGCACTGATATTTTTTGGCACTTCAACGGCATTTTCAAGGTGGGATTCATTCAAGCCTGAGAGACGTGGAAATCCCCAAATGTTTATGCTCAAATTAAGAGTCAATTCCCCCTTTGCAATCTGTCACAAGGGAAGCGCATTACTAGTGACTTTTACAAGAAGTCCTTCCCCAAAGTCCTTAAAAGCTGAATTCTGCCCAAAAAGCACGTGCGTGTCTCCAACCTATCCTCACCCACTGCAAAGAGCTCAGACACCAGGAACTGATTTTGCGTTTCTGTTTCCACACTGCAAAATACAGATTCGTCTTCCCAAGGGCCAAACCCTTCAGCTTAAGCGCCTGCACTCATTTAAAGCTACGCAGGAAAACCCAACCCAACCACCCGGGAGCAGATTCCCCCATCGCTTGACTAAAGTTTTAATTATTCTTTTTTAAAAGGAAAGGCATATCCATACCTGGAAGGACTTTGAGCTCTGCCTCGTCGCTGTACTTGGGGGCCCCACCGCTTTCGATGACGCAGCGATAGAGCCCTCCGTCCGTCTCCGTAGCGTTGCTGATGATCAGAGCTCCGCTCGGTAATTTCAACACTCGCTCGTCCAGAGCGACCGGCTGGGGATCCTGCTCCCACCCCCCGCCGGGGCTGGCGATCCTGCTCCCACCTCACGTAGGGGGCGAGGTCGACGTTGACTTCGCAGTTCAGCAGCGCAGTGTTCCCTCTGTAGACCGACGACGACTCGGGATGACTGCTGAACATTGGAAGGCCTGCCAATGGGCACAGAGGTATTCTGAAGATGACACCAGAGCTTTGAAGTCCTCCGCCCACCTCTCCAGCACTGCTGCTATCCCTAAGCAGTAGACAGCAGAGGGGGCAAAAATCAAGGCAGTGTCTCTGCCTGGCACTGTAAGAGCTGGAGCACCTGCAGTGGAACACAGAGGCCCTCTACAACTCCCTCAGGAGACAGTACCAAGGAGAGGAGCTCCTGCAGGCCCTCCACTCTACAGTCTACACAACATCTTGACTGCTACGAACAGCCTCACGCGTAGCACCATAAGGTAAAAACTGCTCTTGTTCGTGTGCAAGTATTGATCTCTCTCATGTTGGTGTACCTGAGAACCGAGTAGAAACACAGCACAGCGGAACCTCAAGCCATGTCAACCCAGCAGTGCTGCACTGACGTGTCGCTGTTTGAGTACAAACGTTCTCCAGAAACACCCGAGGTCCACTGAGCAGCTTTGTGCTTGTTCTGGGTGGCCACATCCTGGTGTTGGCGGTGGGGAAGCTGCCAAGACGGCCTTTGAGAGGAGGCTGAGATGTCCCCGTGCCAGACACGGTTGGGGCTGATCCGGCCCCACAGAGGCCATGGCTGAGCCAGCCAGCGAAGCTGGTGACATCTCAGAGAACGCACAGTCAAGAAAGGGGAAACCACTGCACAGCAGGGAGGGGAGCGTGAGAAACAGCCCTGCACCAGGCAGCTCAGAGCAGGAGGAAGGGCAGCTCCGGGTGCCACCCCGAGGAGACCAAGGTGGAGCAGAAGGCAGAAGAACTGGGAATGAAGGTGGGAAGTTGAGCCTGGGAAATGGGAAGAGGGCAGGGAGAGGTGTCTTCATTTTAGTCTTTGTTTTCTTACCACCCAGAAGTATTTTACTTGGCAAGACATTAAACGACTGCTCCCCACGTCTCCTCACTCCGTTTGCAGTGCTGGCACGGGGCAAGGCACAGCTTGCTCGCTGCACCAACCACCTCAGAGGAAAGTCTTCATTCTTTTTTATGCTCACACTTAAAGCTGACATTGTCACGGAAAGAGCCTGTCGGTACTCTAGACATCTTGCCTTCCCCTCTCAACAGCGCACAGCTTCGAGTTGAGATTGTCATTGTTCCTTTAAACTCAGGACACCGTGTCGGCGATAGAGGAGATGGGAGCGGGACTCGAGGTTGTACAAATTACTCCATTCCCGTACAACTGCTGCAGCATGAGCACGCGCCCCTGTCGGAGAGCACAAACACCAGCTCTGCTGACAGGCAACAGACACCCTATGGTGACAATGACACATGAATGCGGCTCGGACCGTTCAGGTCAGCTCTCACCTTTCCCACTCCTGCTAGCACGCCTAAGGGTGAAATCCCTCACCCACCAGCTTCCACTTTCAAAAGTTTGACCTAATTGGAAAAATGCTCATTTCTCTCCTGTGAGGGTGATTCTTTTCTGTTGTTCTAAATACTCCCTTCCAAACAGGTCAGCCCAGCATTCTCACAAGAACTTAACAGTGATGTGACCGATCTCATCTGGATGTTTTCCATTTCTCCTGTAAACACCTAGCTCAGTGCTTGGCAATTCCTTCTTCCTTTGCAGAGGGATAACAAACAACTCCTCAGACCAGAGGCTTTCATTTGATGGCGAAGGATTCAAAGCACCCATGGATGGAAAATGCTGCACAGCTGCTCCACGTGAAGGGGAGGGAAAGGGGTGAGTGACCTGCCTCGCATGCCTCAACCTTCTAGCCAAGTTTACTACCAGTGGTGCTTACCAGTTACATACTGGTGCCGCAACTCCAGCCCCCGTAGTTCCCTCTGTCTGCGTTCACTCTATTCCTCTGCCTAAGAAAGACCCTCTGCAGTTAAACGACACTTTCTGTCAGTTCCAGCTTGAACCTGGAACCCACAAGCTGCCATGTGCCTCCTCGTGGCTCTCCTCCACGTGTGAGAGACCAAACAGGTCACTGCAGCGAGAGGCAGCAGTGTACCTGCTCTCTGGCTGATGCCAGAGAGAGAAACCAAACAGCCCCCCAAATTTTCCCCTCCCAGTGTATTTACAACCAACTTGTAGTTCTTTGATCTTGACCTGGTTTTGGTATTAATTATTCTGCATCTTTGATATTTATCCATGTCTCCCACCAAGGGACTCATACGAATAAAAATCACAGTCTCCTTCCCTCCACTTAATGAAGCTGCAATTTTGAGCTTCTCTTCGTCTTCCCCCTGACCATCCCACCATCCCATCCACCCATAAAGCATCAGAACCACAGACGCACTGGGGTAGGAAGGGACCTGGTCGCAGCAGAGTCAGCTACATGGTCTGATGAGCTTCACCATTATTCACTCTACAGCATCGCCTAATTCTTCCTATGAGACCAGCGAGGCCACAGCAGGAGTAACCAGGTCTCCGAAACCAGCCACTCTCACTAGTTTTGCAGGTAAGTACTTCGTTCTTACAGCACAGCGACTGATGAGGATGTTAAACACGATCCTTTTAACGCTAGTCTGAGGCACCTTTCCATTCTGAACCCCTCCTCAATACAACTCATTAAACTTCGTAATTACCTCAGATTCTCCTCCATCCTGATATTCCCCTTTAAATTTCTATCTTCTCGACCTTCACCCGTTTCTAAGGGACAGCCTATCAAAAGGCTGTGCTGTGGCACGCCCATCGTATTACAGTGCTCTAAGACATCAGCTGGTTCACCGAGAAACCCCGAGGCAAACAGCGGACATCAGCCCCGTGACAGTGTGGTCGCCCTTCCACTGTCCTCTGCCTTCATTTCCTTTGCCTCCAGAACCCCTTTAGGAAGGGCACAGCGTTAGGCTCGGACTCCTTGGTCTAGGATCACCCCCTGTCCTTTGGACACACATTCTACGTCAGTTATTCCGGAACAAGGTACTAGCCCCTGAATTCACAGCTCACCAGAAATCCTCAGGAACAGGCTTGTGTGTTCAGACACCTCTCTCGCCAGCCTGGGAGGGAGCCCTGCACCTCCTGGCTTTGTCAGGGGAGCAGGGTACAACCACCACGTGTGCAATCACCCTATCGACAACTTCGAGCACAGCCAGAGCGTTACTGGAGGACTAAAGCCCTGGAATTTCTACCGTAAAGCTCAACCGAGCTTTAATTTAAATCCCTTACTGGTACTATTCACGTCTTGGACAAGGCGGGCATCGTGTTTCTGCCGTGTGAGGGTGCTCCACTAAGGCTCAATAAGCCTTGTTACAAGACGGTTTCATTACTCACCAGCGCTGAAATTACAGTTCATTTTCCTGGTCATCTTAAATGCCAGTAAAACCTTTATTCGATCAGAGTCTTGAGTGGATTTAAAATATCTCCTTTAACCTAGGCTGTAATTTTGCCCTCAAGACTAACCCTCTCTTGCTCTGCAATCACTTGCAACGTGCACTGCTTAAAGGCCTCTGTGGGGAGGAGGACCCTTGGCGTTAGCCAACAGACACCCACCAAACAGCAATGCTGTATTACAAGAGGTGCTCTAACTAGAACCCTGAATCCCCGTTAACTCTGAGGGCCGTTTATATCCACAGCAGCCGGTGCCAGCGCGCTGGCGCTTCTCCGGCAGCAGTACGCTACCAGAAGATACCCTGCCACCCACCAGGCCAGGGCTTCCCATTGCAGGGTGCTTCTCCTCTTCGAAAGGTCTACTGAGCGACTTGCAAACCTGCATTTCCTTCAGTTCCTGTAGCCCTGTCTGAGGCATCGCCAGGTAAGCCAGTTCAGCCTTTCCTTTTAAACCGCACACACATTTAAAACTATTGCTTACAGATTTGAAAACGCTGATACTTTTTCCTCAACGGTTTTATTTCCCGATCGCAACAAGACCAAGCAAGAACCTGTAATGACAATTTCTCTTCAGCAGCCACTCTTCACCCCCGCATTCAAGGCATTTGGTTGAAGATATTACCCCATCTTTTGCTAAATGAGCACTGTAACAAATGATACGTAGGGGTTCTGATATTAAAGACCATTTTTCCATGGCTCTACGTCCATTAATCACACTGTGGCAGCACACGTACATTACCTATCGATTTCAGGAGACTGCAGGAAAATCCTACTGACCTCGCCGGAATGCAGGCTAATAAACCCAGCTGAGGAAGGATGATTTTCCACTTGGAATGGTCTCTCAACACCGGTAGGAGAACATCAAAGCAACAAGGTGATTCTCACACACATACAACAGCAATCAGGTTCACCACAAACTGCAAACGCTCTGCCAGGACAATGCGAATGGGAGGGGGGAGTCAACTCTGTCTCTGTTTTCTCCTTCCCTGTTGTCTCTCCCCTCCCCAAAAGACCAGAGCAAAGGCAGGAATTTGAACAAACGGGAATTTGTTCCATTCAGCGGAGGATGATTTTCCACTTGGAATGGTCTCTCAACACCGGTAGGAGAACATCAAAGCAACAAGGTGATTCTCACACACATACAACAGCAATCAGGTTCACCACAAACTGCAAACGCTCTGCCAGGACAATGCGAATGGGAGGGGGGAGTCAACTCTGTCTCTGTTTTCTCCTTCCCTGTTGTCTCTCCCCTCCCCAAAAGACCAGAGCAAAGGCAGGAATTTGAACAAACGGGAATTTGTTCCATTCAGCGG
>NW_010415686.1:59370-61796 GCF_000710305.1 Buceros rhinoceros silvestris
CCACTGTCTGGCTTTCGGAAGAAGATGTGCCTACGAGGGCAGTACCTGCCATGCTCCTGGAAAACACCGAGGGTAACATCTCTGGCTGCAGTCCGCTGCCTTGGTGGAGCCCGTATTTCACCTCCGGTACTTTCCAGGAGAGGAGGAATTCATTGCACCGAGCCAGATGCTCATCTCCGTCTGCAGCCTCTCTGCAGCCATGGCCAGTGAAAAAACCTTCCCTGATCAGCAGTTATGAAATAACTCGCTCACATGAACATAAGAATGTTCTAACTGACTGGAGTGTCAGAACATCAGTCAATCTACTCCGAACACCGGCTCAGCAGCCACCCCAAGCGCTCAGTTCTGTTCAACACAGACACTATTAAACACCCATTTCACATCTACTGCAGGGTGCAAAAGGCAGGAGCAGCCGACGGTGTTTCCAAACCTGCTGTACACCCGGTGTGAAGATCGTCTGCTGCCCAGCGTTACTCTCACCCCAGTTTCTCCGAGCTCACCCAAGTCAGAAGTAACGGTAGCAGCAGCACCGCTGCCACCCTACAGCTTTCACTCCCAGTCCTTCGGCACCGAGCTGCTCCGGTCAAACACAAAGAGGTAATTTCAAGACACTGATTTTTCCCCATTCTTGGTTGCCCAATCGCGTTCAAACTTGGCACAAACCCACAGCTCTATTACTACTTTATTGAAGGAGCCCCTTGGGAAGCGTGGAGGTTTTAGCAACGCAAGCAGGTGAAGGAGGACAGCAACATGATACGCTGTTGTTACAACGGCAACAACATCTGCTCTCCTGCTGTGGAGCAGCGGATCCTAAAGATGCCGCACATTTTGTTAGCGCATCAGCTTTGCACTCGAACCCTGTTAAAAAATTAATAAGTCCAGCCATCTGTGGACACTTCATTAAATTATCGCACTCCTTCTCTCCTCCTTTCCTTGATCATTATTCAGCATCATTCGTCTGAGTGGCAGAGGTGTGAAACATGTTTTAAAACACAGTTTGGTTAACAAGACGTATTTCATGTATCTCACTAGCGAATGGATTAGACTTCATAATCACCAGACACTCATGGAGAACAGGAGCCCAGCAACACCGGAATTACAGACATGGCCAGATGCTTCCAGCCCTGTCCGCAAAGGAGAAACACCAGCTATCACACCACTTCTCCCCTCTTGCTCAGGCAAACCGGAGAGGAGAGAGTGGAACCCGGCCTAAAATCTGGGCAGGAGACAGCTGGTCAGGGGAGATAGGGGTACACCTGGAAGGGTAACCCAAGGAGAGGGAAACTCCCCCAAGCGTCCTTGTTGGCTGAACTACAGCAGGGAGGATGTGGAATACACAGTGCGACGAGGAACTGCAGCACTCCACTGGCATGCTGGCTTGGTTAAACCAGCCTGGGCAGCATAATGAACACGGCGGGTACCAACTGATCCACCATCACGACAAAGAAACGGAGGGAAAGGGAGACGATGTCTCTGTACGCACCAGTAACGCACGCACTGACCCATCTACCTGCTGTATCAACACGCAGAGTAACTTGGTACGACCTCAGAGCGCTCGTGAACTGGCGGCTGAACCTGAGATCTCCGGAGCTCCAGTCCAAGCTTGATTATCCGATGCTGCTGATATGGAGCAGCTATTCAGAAAACCACGGAGAGAAAGGGCAAAATGCTGCACAGAGAGGAACAGAATTACACCTGTCAAAACAAGCTTCTAATAGAGAAAGTGAGAGCAAAATCAGTCCTGCCCCGGAGCATGGGGTTAGGTTACAGCAACCTGAGGTTGCCGTCATCCCCTCCCAGGCCTGGATCCGAGCTTTGCCACAGAACCACAAACGGAAAACCAAGCTAAGAAACCACACATACAGAAATTTAAGAGGGTGTTTGGGCTCTCTTAATCAGAATATGCTCAAGTTTCACCCGAAAGAGGTTTCTCTCGGAATTTATTTCAAACAAAAAGTATTCAGATGCTTGTCCTTTGTGTGCCGGGGCAGACTTTGCGAATTGTCCTGGGAGCCCAAACTGAAATACAACTGTGTAAGAACACAGCCATGTAGATGTCAGGAAAAAAAAAAATCCAAATTCTAGGCAGGCGGTATCAAGAAAAGAGGATTAAATTATTCCAGGAACAAAATGGGAGAAAGAAAGGCCATTCAAGGAAGACCCTCAAAAATACAGAGATCATTGAAACTCCAAGAAGAGTGATGGGGGCGAGGTGGGGGATGACAGTCCACAGCACAGCAGAAGGTCAGGCTCAGAAAGTGCTGCAAGAAGAGGCACAGGAACACAGAGAAAACAGTTCTGCCAGCAGAGCAGGGGAAAGAAGAGTCCCATAGAACCCCGAGACAGGACGCACAATTGAAGAGCCAAAGAGCAGAGAAGTTCCAACCCCTCCGCAGCGGTTCACGGCAGCAGGGATTGCTCTAGCG